>NW_023660680.1:7500-15000 GCF_015228065.2 Penaeus monodon | reverse complement strand
TTGTTTTGATTCTTAGAAATTTTTTGTTATTTTTTTAAGACGCCCACTGTTTTTCTCTCTATCTCTCTCTCTCTCTCTCTCTCTCTTCCCTTCCCCCTCCTCTTTTCTCCTCTCTCTCCCCTTTTCTCTCTCTCTCCCTCTCTCTTCGGTCAAAGCCAAAAAAAAAAAAAAACACACATTTAAAGTTTTGCGGGGACTTGAGGAAAAAATATTTCATCGGAAAACCCTCACAAAGTAACGCCAAATAAGGAAAACACAGTATTGCAATTATGTGGAATCAAGTATCTTGTTGGTATGATAATGGCCAAGACTAAGGGCGGGAGCAATGATGCAATTGACTTTTTATGCAGGATTGGATAATTAGGGTTAGTGGGGTGTTTTTTTGTTTTTTGTGGAAGAGAAAAAAAGGTGATTCGGATATATGTTTTTTTTTTTTTCCTCTTTCATTTTACCTGAGTTGTACTATTTTTTCCCCGCACATCTCTCATCTACGCTATTCACCACCTTAAATTTCCCATAAAAACAGTCAGGAATAGTGTAAGAAATTTTTTACGTGGCAAGTATACAATAACCAGCACGCGTTTTTAGGAAAAAACAGAATTTTTGAGGAGAACACGTGAGCGGGAGGGCAGGAGGTCCCCACGAGGCTAACAATGTTTAACAAAAAAAAAAAAAAAAAAAAAAAAAAAAAAAAAAAAAAAAAAAAAAAAAAATTATCTCTCTCATTCTTGCTTTGTATTTTGCAGCGTTCTCTCGACCCCGGGCGGACGACGATTGGCTTAAAAAATTTTTGTTTTGCTGGGGGTAAACGGGAATGGAGAGAGGAGGGGAAGGGAAAAAGAGCACAGAGTGATATGGGACAGATAGAAAAAGAGGGGGGGGGGGGGAAGGGGGATAAGGGAAAGGAAAGAGAAAGCGAAAGGGGAGGGAGAAAAAAAAGAGAAAAAAAGTTTTAGAAAAAGATAAAGGGAATCTATCAGCCCGGTTTTCCTTGTTTTCTTCGAATTTCCTTCAGAAAAGGGATTATTTTCGGCAATCCCCTTTAAAAGAAAAACAGAAAATAAAATAAATGTAATTAGAATAAAACTTTCCAAAAATCATCGACCAAATGACGAACTACAAATCCCAACAAAACTAGAAAAATTTGGGCAAAAGTAAATTTTAAAAATAAAAAAAAAAAAAATAAATAAATAAAAGAAAAAAATAAAAAAAAACGGCTTTGTAAAGTGACAAGCTTTTCTTCGCGCCGACGGTTTCGCTGCCGGATAACATCTTTTTTTTTTTTGGGAAAACCACAATACCCCTTTTTGTACCTCCTGTTTATAAAGTAAAAGAAGAAAATAAGCTAATTAAAATGCTGCAGAATCAGAGACCCCTGACAACAAAGAAAAATAAATACAGGAATACGTGCTAAAAGACAATAAATTAAAAGGGTGTGAGAGGAAAAAACCCGGGAGATATAATTTTTAGAATATAGAACAAAACACTAAAGGAAAAGAAGAAGGTTTTAAGAAAATACAGTTTTTTTTCACGATCAAAAAATCCCGCCCCTAGAGCTTTGAATTTCCCGGGAAAAATGTTCGAAAAACCGTCTCGAACCTAAAACAAATGACCCCGCTTTCAGTTCGGAAAGGGTTTGAAGTTTCTTCACTAACAAAATCTGTCCGTGCGAAAAACCCTCTTCCCAAGCAGGGTTTGTTTTCTGTCGAGACTTTTTTTTTTTTTTTTTTTTTTGTCGGTGCTCTTGATGGGTTGCGCTAAAGAAACCCCCTGCCCGGCCCACTAGCATCCTTTTTAATTTTTCCTCCCAAATTTCTGCTTTTGGAAATCTTTGATTCGGATTGCCCGTAATTTTCGGGAATTTTTTACAGTTTTCTGAATCTGACATGTGATGAAAAAAAAAAGTAGTAGCAGACCCAAATTAAAGGAAAGTAATAGAAAAATAGATAGATGGTATGCATATATATACTTTAATCTTTTTCAATATATATGTTGTGTGTGTGTACACATCTATCTATCTATCTATTTATATATATATATATAATATATATATATATTATTTAAATAAAGAAAAATCACACACCATATATATATTTACATCACCACCACACACACAAAACCCCACACACACAACCACACATTATATATTAATATAAATATATATATTATGTATATTATATATATAATATCATATAATCATTACACAACACAAACACCAACCCCAAATATATAATAATATTATATAATATATATATATATAAAAATATAATATATGTTGTGTGTGTGTGTTTTGTGTGTGTGTTATTTTATAAATATATACGATGTAAATATTATATATTATATATATATATTTAAAAATATTATTATTATATGTGTAATTATATTATTTGTAATATTAGATTGTGTGTGTGTGTGTGTGTGGTGTGTGTGTGTGTGTGTGTGTGTTAGGGGACATATATTTTATTATATATAATATATTAAAATATATATAATTATATATATAATTTGAGAGAAAAAGGAAATTATATGTATGTTATTTGTGCGCGCCACTCACACACCACAAAAAAAGAGAGCAGAGAGAAAAAAACGAGAGATGTCGAAAGATACGGGGAGTTCCTCAATCTGCCCGAACTGGAATCGCTTCATCCTAAATTACAGGAACAAGTGAAAAAAAACGACAAATCAACAAAAATGCCCAAAACAAGCGCAGAAAAAAAGAATCGTCTTGATGAGGCAAATTTCCTCGTCCCCTCGAATTGAGCCTCCAAAACGCAATCCGCGTTGCCCGGCCGACATGAAGCAACATGGGGGGGTTTTTTTTTTTCTTATTATTTTTATAGTTTTTTTTAAAGTTTTTTTTAAATTTGGATTTTGGGTGTTGTATTGTTGGTTTTTCATTATTATTTTATTATTTTATTTTTATTATTTTATTATTATTTTTATATTATTATTATCATTATCATTATATTATTTCTCATTATTTTTTTATTATTTTTATTATTTATTTTATTATTTTTATCTTATTGTTATATCATCATTAATCATCATCATCATTTTCATTATTATATCACATCATTTTCATTTTTATCATTATTTATTATCATTATTATCACATTTTTTTATCAATTTTTTTTTATTATTATTTCATTATTATTATTTTTTTATTTTTATTTTTAAATTTTTTTTTATTTTTTATAATATTTTATTTTTATTATTATTATTATTATTTTATTACTATTCTTTTCATTACTATTATTTTTGTTTTTAAATTTTTTCATTACTTTTTCATTATATCATTTCACTATCTAATTTACATTAATAACCTGTATTAGTTGCGTTGTATAGTACTAATAGGAGTTTTAGTAAAAGGGAAATAGTTCTTACGTCTTATCAATATGACACATTTATTATCACCCTTATAAAGTTTTTTTTGACCAAAATGTGTGTATATATAGCCCAAAATATAGGGAATAGCCTAGGATATCATCAGATTTTTTTTTTTTTTTTTTTATAATTAAAAGACAAGAGATCGGAATTTTTAATACCCTTCATAATAAACCACAACTGTGTCTGAAATATTTGGGCTGAAAAAAGTAAATTTTTAAAAACGTCATAGTTTAAATTATCATGTTTCTATTACGCATGATATTGCCTTTGACGTCATGCTCAAAGTACAACAGTTTTCCCCAACTTAAAAAAAATTAGATGAACTGCAAATAATATAAATAATAATGTTCTAGTTTTCCCTTTGGGGTTTTACTCCCCAAAGAAAGGTATATTGGTTCAGCAGCGGGTGATCTGATACCAGTGTTTTAAAAAATGCGCACAGAAGTTTCTAATTGAAAACATGTTTCTGAAATTTACCTGTAATAACTCTTTTTAACAAAATTGCCAAACGCAAGCAACTTTGGTCCCCCATCAGCGCGGGGTTTAAATGGGTTTAGTTTGGGGGAAAAACTTCAGTTTGGTTTGACAAGAAAAAGGGTCACCCCTTCAGAAAATTTTTCAAGACATATTGGAAAATGTGAATTACTTTTAGAATAAATAAATCCCAACTATTACTTACCCTGATTTTAAGTAATCTGAGAATATAATTGACTATTGTTTTTTTTGGTTATAAAAAAAACTTATTTTTTTTATCATTCTCTAAAATAAAATATATTTAATTTTTTGGGAAACAAAACTCTTTTCCCAAACTCTGTGTGGGGTGTCCCCAGAAAATATTCCCAGGGAAGCACTCACCCCACTAGCATTCATTCCCAAAGGGGAAGGTTTTTGAAATTAGTTTGGGCGGTGATAGTATGTATTATGCTTAATTAAAACCGTACCCCTCCCGGGGGCCCAACTTTAAATTTTTAAAATAAGCGCGTAATTGTAGCAAAATCTGCCCCCGTTTTTGGAAAACCTATATTTACTTTGGGCGCCGGGAGGAGAGAGCACGGGAACCTCTTTTTTTTCCCCTGGGGAGTGTGGCGCTTTTTTCATGGCACAACCGAAAGGGGGGAAAATTTCCTTTAAAGGGGGAAATTTTTTATAATCCCTGAATCAATCTCTTCATCTTTTGATTTTTTTTGTGCTTCGCGGGTCCGCCCTCTCTGAATAAAATATTATATATATATATATATATATATATTATATTTATATATATATATATATATATATGTATAATATATATTATTAGAAAAATTAAAAATTTTAAATATATGTTGTGTGTGTGGGTTGTGGTGTATAATATATAAATATTTAATATATATATATAAAAATAATATATAGTTTTTTATAAAACATATACAATATATTATATGTCTATTATATTATAAAATATATATTAATATATATATTATATATAATGTTGTGGTGTGGTGTGTGTGTGTGTGTGTTTATACAATATGCGTGTATATATTATATATATATATTTTATATATATATATATATATAATTATATAATATATATAAAATTTTCATATTTGTGTGTGGTGGTGTGTGTGGTATGTTATAGTTATATAAAAATATATATATAAATATATTATAAATTATATTTTATGTGTGTGTGGTTGTGTGTTTTGTGTGTTTTTTTTGTGTGGTGTGCGTGTGGTGGTATTCGTGTGTGTGTTTTGTGTGTGTGTGTGTGTTTATTTTAAAATTTGTATATATAGGGTTATATATATTATATACTATATAATATATATATATAAAATTAATTATTTTATATTCAATGCCCTAATGTTGTGTGTGTGGGTGTGTGGGGTGGTTTGTGGTTGTGTGTTTTTGGGTTATCTGTATTTGTGTGTGAAATATTAGGGTGTCTGTGTGTGTGGGGCTGTTTTTGTGTGTGGTGTGTGTGTATATATATATATAAAAATATATATATTAAAATATTTAAATATATATTTATAAAATTATTTGTACATATATATACATAATATATTTTTAAAATTTATAATAATATAATATTATTATATATATAAAATAATATATAAAATTGGGGGTTGTGGTGTGTTTGTGTGTGTGTGTGGTGTGTGTGTTTGTTTTGTTTTTGTGGGGTGTGTGGGGTGTGTGTGAATTTTGAATAATATAAAGGGAATATTATAAAAAAAAAAATATATGTTTTATAAAATATAGGAAATTTATTATATATAATATATAATTTTTATATATATATATATTTATTTTATATATACTAATATAAAAAAGGTGGGTTGTGTGAATGATATACATAGGTAATAAAAAAATAGAAATAATTATAGAAACAGAATAATGATAATAATAAAAAATAAAAAGATAAAAAAAATAGATGCAAAATAATAAAATAATAAATAAAAATAAAAATAATAAAATAAAAACCAAAAAACATGTTTAAAAAATAAAAATTTTTAAATAATAATAAAAATAATAAAATGTAAAAAATATAAAATAATGATAATAATGTTGATAACAATAATAGTAATAAAAGAATTAATAATAAAAAAAAATTTAATAAAAAAATAATGATAATAATAATAAAAATAATAATAATAATAAAAATTAAAAATTAAAAATTAAAAATTATTTTTAAATTATTATTATTATTTTTTATTACCCATTATTTTTTTATTATTATTTTTTTTATTATTAATATCATTATTTTAAATTATTGTTATAAAACTTTATTATCATTATTTTTTATTATTATCATTTTTATTATTTTTTATTTTTATTATTATTTTTAATCATCATCATTATTTTTTATTATTTTATTATCTTTTTATTATATTTTTATATTATTATTATTATTATTTTTAAAATTTTTAAAATTTTATTATTATTAGCATCTTTTATTATTTTATCTTTATTTTTTTTATTTTATCTTTAAAATTAGTTATTTATAATTTTTTTTCTTTTTCTTTTTTCCCTTTATGTATATCATTCACAAACACACACTTATATATATAATATATAAAAATATATATAATAAATTATAATTATAATAATATTTTATATATATACAAAAAATATATAACATATTTTTATATTTTTATAAAAATTAATAAACATATATTAAAACACACCCCAAAAACACACACACACCCACACACACACAACACCCCAACCCCAAAACACAAAACACACACACACACCTATATATATATATTATATATAATTATATTATATATAATATATATATATATAATATATATATGTAATATAGGTACATTTAAAAATATATTAAAATATATTTTATTATATAAAATATATATATTATATATATATATTAACAAAACAAACACACAAAAATACAGAAACACCCCACAGGCCCACACTATATACACAAAAAAAATACAGATACACAAAAAAAACCACACACACACACACACACCACAACACACCCCACCCCCCATATGGGACATATGAATATATATATATAATTATAATATATATATATATATATATATATAAAATATTAATATATATACATATTACATACCACACACACACCAACCCCACACACACGCATAACACACACCCCCGCCCCAAACACACACATACACACACACACACACACACACAAAACAATAATATATAAAATATATATTATATATAATTAATATAATTATTACATATATCATACACACACACACCACACCCCAACACATATGCTATGTATATATAAAATATATATATAATATTTTAATATATATATATATATATATATAAAATATACACCCAAATTTTAAAACACACACACACAACACACACACACACACCCACACAATATATATTATATAATATATATTATTTTATATAATATTTTATATACAAGAATATATATATATATGTATATGTATATATAATATATATATTTTATATATATATATATATTATATTATTTTAAATATACACCCAAAACCCCCCAAAACACCCCACACATATTATAAATATTTTTAAAATATATATATATAATTTTATATACTTTATATAACTATTTTTATCTTTATATAAATAATAAATATTAATATATAT
>NW_023660680.1:0-2500 GCF_015228065.2 Penaeus monodon | reverse complement strand
TTACAAAATAACAAAACCCATTTCCTATAGAATGCAAAAACAAATATTTGTTTTAACTATCCATGGGCATCTTGGAACACCAAGAAAAATGCTATCATCCTGATAATGGATAATTCTGTAACTTCCACAGTGCAACAGAACACAATCGCGAATTCAAATTGATTGTAATTACACCTTTCCAGCTAACTATGATTATATTGCATTTGATTTATAAAATCCTAAATTTATGTTGTAAATAACTATCTAAATCATAATAATCAGACCATATCATGCAAATAAAAAGAGAGAGAAAGAGAGAAGAGAGAGAGAAAAGAGAGAGAGAGAGAGGGGAGAGAGAGGGGAGACACAGAGAGAGAGGAGAGAGGAGAGAGAGAGAGAAAGAGAGAGAGAGAGGAGAGAGAGGGGGAGAGAGAGGGAGAGGAGAGAGAGAGAGAGAGTGGGGTGAGAGAGAGAGAGAGAGTGAGTGAGGAGTGAGGGAGGAGAGAGAGAAAAGAGAGAGAGAGACGAGAGAGAGAGAGAGAGAAAGCGACATAGAGACTGAGAGGAAGCAGAGAATGATAAAAGATAGAAAAAAGAGAGACACAGAGAAAGATAAAGAGATAAAAAGCGTAGCGAACATGTTGAACGAGTCATGATGTCAACATGTCGCCAAGTAGTTGGTCAGAAAACAGTTTATAGTTATATATATATATATGGATGTGTGATATATGTGTGTGATAAAAATATATAAAATATTTTATTTTATATATATATTATTTTATATATTGTATAGATAAAATATATATATTTTATATATAATATATATATATATTTTATATATATATATTTTTATATTTTTATAATTTCACACACACACACACACACAGATAAAAAAAAAAAAAAAAAAAAAAATATATAAAATATGTTGGTGTGTGTGTGTGTGTGTGTGTGTTGTGTGTGTGGTTTTTTGTGTGGTGTGTGTGTGTGTGTGATTAATACATACATCCGTACATGACGATAAGTGAACTGGCTAATATAGATAGATTGATATATATGTATACGTACATGTTTACGTGTATACATAGCCACATACATAACTCTCTCTCTCCCTCCCTCCTCACCCATCTTCCCCTCCTGTCTGCGGGCTCTCCGTCTCGTTCGCAATAAGTGGTAAAGCAATGATCCTGAGGTAGTAACAGCCCTCTCCCCACACACTCCTTAGCCTACCCCTTATCCCACTCCCTCCACCCTCTCCTACCGCCCTAACCCCTTATACCTTCGTCATACCCCACCTCAATCCTTATATCTACTCTATCCCACATCAACGCCTTACTCTCATCATATCCCTCCACAACACTTTATTCCCAAACTTCGTCTCTTATCACACCTTCATTCCTTATACCAACCCTCACCCGCCCCAATCCCTTATACCCTCCTCATACCCACGCCACCCCTCATAACCCCCCTTTCTTCCCCCCACATCCCTTTTCCGCCCACACCGAAACGCCCCCCTTAAAAACAAAAATTTTTCCCAGAAGGGTCAAAGTTTGCCAATTCCTCGTCAGATCATTCCTCCCCCCCACTCTGCGCCTAGGATGTGCGAGTCTCGAGTGTGTCCCGGCAAAAAGTGGCGGCCCTCGCAAAGGGAAGGTCAGACGCGCATGCGCCGAAAGTGGACGGAGTGTTGAAGGGAGTTTTACGATCTGGCAAGAAAGAGGAAGAAGAGTTTAGCGTGAGGGTGAGGAGCGCTATGGAGGAGACGAGTGGGTGTGGCTATAGGCCTGTTTTTAATGACTGTGAAGGATTTGTGTAGGATTCATTTTTCAAGGATGGAGGGTCTGGTGCGCGTGGGTTATTAATCAAATAGGATTAAATTTTCTTTTTTCCTTCCTTAACTGCTACTGTATCTATTAATTTAATATCAATGTTATTTCCTATATGATAATGTACTGCATAGCCAAAGCAAACAAACCTAGTAATTATGGTCAGGAGGATGTTACGTAAAAAAGCAACTTTTATCTATCTTGTGCATTACAAACCCTTTCGTGGTCAGAATAAACGTTTTCGCTGTATATAATCTTTATGGGTAGGCCATGTACTTGTATGTAGACACTGATTATAAAGGGAAAGCATGCATGTATTCATGCTTTATTTGGTAAGTAACTGATCTTGTCTATGTCTGTCTGTATCTCTCTCTGTCTTCTCCTCACACACACAGACACACAGACGCACACACACACACACACACACACACACACACACACACACACACACACAACACACACACAGATATATATTATATAAATATATAATATATATATATATATATAATATAATATATATATTATAAAATATATATATTTACATTAAAATATACGTATACACATACACATGCGGATAAACATTCATATATATATATATAATAAATTTTATATATATATAATAATATATATATATATTATATTTTTTTTATTTTTTTGGGGTGTTGTGTGTGTGGGGGTGTTGTGTGTGTGTGTGTGTT
>NW_023660679.1:12500-18889 GCF_015228065.2 Penaeus monodon | reverse complement strand
ATAAATGTTATATATTTATGGAATATATTTATATATTATATATAGTATCTATATTATATATATATATACTATATATATATATATATATTCATTAAACACACAACACACACAACACACACACACACACAACACACACACCAATATTATATATATATATATATATATCTATATATATATATATATATATTATATATATATATATTTTATATATATATATATATATGATATTATTATCAATATCTACTATATATTTATATTTATATATATCTATATCTATATTATAATTTGTCTATATTTTACTATAAAACATATATTCTATATGTCTACTCTCTATATATCTATATATATTTATCTATTATATATCTATCTATATATATCTCTCTCTCTATGCTCTCTACATATATCGACATATCTATATTCTATACTATATATATATATCATATACTATATATATATCTCTATATACATATATTTAATATATATCGATATATTATTTTTATATCTATATTATCTCTATCATGTCATCTCTTCTATATCTTATATACCGCTATATATCTCTATATATATATATATACTTATCTATTCTACTTATCTATATATACCTCTAGCTTTTATATATAGATTATCTATATATATCTAATCATTATATATAGATATAATATAATATATCTATCTTTGTTTATCTACATATATATATATATTATATCTATCTCCTCTTAGACATATATATATATATATATATAATATATACTCTATATCTCTCTATTATCTATATATCTCACTGCCGATGATGATGATGATAACGATAATAATGATGACATCATGATAATAATGATGATAATAACAGGAATTGTGTCCTATACCTAAAAAGGTAAAAAAAAAATCCTAAAAGTCGAAAAAGGGCAAAATCTATCTATCGAATATACCTTTTGAGAGTGTACTCTCCAAAAGTGATGTTTTTTTTCGATTTCTTTGATGATTTTGGCAATTCTTAGGGTAATAATATATAATTACCAGACTTCATTATCTGAGACCATAATGCTGATAAAAATGAGATAAAGAGAAGTTTGAATGACATTTTCATGATTACTATATTTAAATGAGTATCATTATTATTTTATTATTATTATTATTATTATTATTATCATCATTATTATTATTACTATTATTATTATTATCATTATTATTATTATTATTATTATTATTATTATTATTATCATCATCATTATTATTATTATCATTACTTTCATTATTAGTAATTATTACCAAAAAATATCATAACAGTAATAGTAACCATAATACACAATAATAAGTAAATATTAATAATGAATAGTCCGTTATAATATTTGTTATTATTTTATATTGTTATTACTATCATTACTCTTATTTTTACTGGTAGTATAATTGTCATTTCGGTTGCCATATTGTCATTCTGGTTGTCATTTGCCATTTTATAGGCTGCCACTTTGTTCATTCTGTTTGTTATTTGTTATTCTGGTTGCATATTGTCATTCTGGTATTCCTTGTGTCATCTGGTTGCCATTTATGTATTTTCCTTTGACTCTCCATGAAAACCTGCTTGTATAGAGACAGTCATTTTTTTTATTACTGATTTTGTTTGTATATTGTGATCTTAGAGTTTGTTATTTAACATGATGACTAATCCTTACAATGAAATAAATTTTTAAATTGATAATTATGTTTTTTATTTATCAAACTGAATCGTTTGATTTCAGTCAACTGAAAGTGTGCGTAACTGGTTATTGATGATACACAGTTGCTTTCCGTTAACAATGAATTTTGCCTTGTTAATTTATCATTACGGTTTATATGTCCTATCCTCCATTCAGCAGATACTTATGACCGCCCGGGGCACTAATTTACCCTAATGATCCCCACTAATAGGACAGAATATGACGAAGTGATAAGTTTATATTTATTATGATTGCTTATTTATTTACTATCTTATTTCATAATCATTTTTCATTATTAATGTTTGTTATTCTTCATAAGTCGATATTTTATTATTATTGTACATTATTTTTCATCCTTATCATTTTCATGGTTCATTTATTATTTATATTTTTATCATTTAATGTGTATCTATTATCTGCTTACTATTTTTTTTTGTATTGATATTAGTGGTACTTACATTTATGCAATATATTCTATGATTCTTATTTTATCTTTTATCTTTTTTACCCCGTAGATATTATTTCATTATTTATCAATTGGTTTCTAGTGTATTTTGCGATCAATTTCAGTTGATTTATTTCGTTTCGCCTTCAGCGCATGTTTTCATCTATTTTTATGGTTCCCATATTCCTCTTCTTCATTTTTTTTCCTTTTCTATAATTTTTATTATATTATTGTCTTCATTTTACCCTAATCTATATATACACTCCTTGTGTGTGTGTGTGTGTGTGTGTGCGTGTGTTGAAATTTTCTTCTTTTCTTATTGTTTCTCATTCTCATCTTTAATGTTTCCACATCTACTTTTATATTGTTGTCTGTCTTTTGGATTTCTTTTTTCGTTGTCTTGCTTTAACCTTGTTATATTTATTATTTCAATTCCCTAATTTTGTTTATTTACATTAATTATTTTCATTGTCAATAATTATCACATATTTTTTATTAAATGTTTAATCTAATTCTATTGTTTCTTCTACTTTCCTTCTTCTTAGTATTATTAACTACTCTTTTCTTATTGTTCCACTTTTTTCTATGTTTGTTCCACTTTTCCTTGTTATTCTTATTCTTCAACTATCCTTTTCTTCTTATTATTATTATTAATCTTATTCTCTCTTATTATCCATTTTATTTTGTCGCTTCTTCCCTTTCGTCTTCTTCTTTTTCTTTGTCTCATTCTTCCCTTATTGCTTCGTTCACTTATTTTGGATGGCTTCCTTTCGCTCTTCTGTTCTCTTCCGATTCTCCGCTGCGCCCTCGAGCAGCGTCGTCCGTTCGCCATGGGGCAGAGAACTCCCGATGGATGATCCTGGCGGGCCTCCTTCTCGTCGAGCCCCACTTCCCCCTCTCCTTGGGAATGACCATTGTTCGAGCCTCTATGTGAGGGCGAGCTTAGGGCCATTGGAGGTGTGGCTGAGGGAACACACACACACACACACACACCACCAACACACATATATATATATAATATATATATATAATATATATATATATATAGGATATATGTGTGTTTGTGTGTGTGTGTGTGTGTGTGTGGTGTGGTGGTGTGTTTTTGTTGTATTTGTGTGGTCTGTACGTCCCATATATAGCATACTATATATATATATATATATATATATATGAATATATATATATATATAATATATATTTACACACCACAGACACACACACAACAGATATATTATATTATATTATATATATATATAGTCTATATATCTAATGTAACTTAACCCAAGCTAACGTACCCTACACTACCCATAACTAAACCAGACCTAACCTAACTAACTGAAACTACCTAAACAACATAGCTAAACTAACTTAACGAAAACTACTACCCTAACCCTACTAGCTAAACGTGAGCTACAAAAACTTAACCTGACCTAATTTTTACAACTGTAAACAAATTTAACCATAACTCATCTAACCACTCTAACAAAACCAAAGTTAATAATCAAACCTTACAAAATTAACAAAACCCAGCCTACCTTAATTAACCTAATGGGAAACCTAACTAAACCAAATCTAACCCAATCTAAAAAAATAACTAAACCTAAACTAATGTAACCAAAACCAAACCTAAGCTAACATATTTAAGATATAACTAAACCTACTGATGAGTAATCTCACATAGCCTTGCCTAACTAACCTAATCTCACCGAAACGAACTAAATCTGACCAAAAACTAGCCCAAAACTAACCTAAGCTATCTGAAGTAAGTGTAAAATATTCTAACGAACCTCTGTCCAAACCTAACTAAACCAAATCGAATTTGGAAACTAATTTGGAAACTAAAGCTAACCCATCTTAACTTAAGCTAACCTAACCAAAACCAAACCCTACTATACCTAATATAACTAAACCTAACCTAACCCATATTAACCTAATTAGATCAACCAAAACCGAACCTAACAAAACCAATCTAACATAACACAACATAACGTAGCTAAACTTTCTCTTATCTAAATATTTTAACTTAACGAAACCAACCAAAACTATCCCTAAACTTAATATAACAGATTATAACATAAATAAACCTAACGTATTAAAACCTAATCTAACATAACATAACAGGACAAAAAAACTAAACCTATTCAAATTTCTAATACAACCGAAGATAACTAAACCTAACCTAGCCAAACCCAAAATTTAAACCCAAAATAAACTTAATATATCCTAACTATCCTAACGTATGCTAAAAAATTAAGCCTATGCTAACATAAAAAACATAATCTATCCCAACTAAACGTCATCAAACCAAACCCAAGGCCAACCTACGTAATTATATAAAACTAACCAAAACCTAACCTAACTATACCTAACGAAACGTAACCAAAACCAAATTTAACTTATTCAAACCTACCCAAAAACGTAATATAACAAAGCGCAATGAAATCTAACGTGATTTAACCTAACCAAGATACTAGGCATATACATATACACACACATACATATGTATGAAATACATATCTCCCTATCTATTTATCTACGAATCTATCTATCTATATAATATGTGAGTGTATGTATGAATGTATTTATTTATATATTATTATATATATATATATATATATATATATATATATATATATATATACATTATATATACATACATACACACACCTAATATATATGTATATGTATATATATGTATATTTTTTCAAAACATGTGGTGTGTGTGTTTTCCCTCTGACCCCGCCCACCTCTCATGATGGCTACACCCCCAACAGCACGAGGCTCTGCCCCCTCGGCGCCTCTCTTCCCTCAGCCACACCTCCAACTGGCACTAAGCTCCGCCCTCACATAGAGGCTCGACCAATAGCATTCCCAAGGAGGAGGGGAAGTGGGCGACGAGGAAGGAGGCCCGCCATTGGATCATCCAGCGGGAGTCTTCTCCATTGGCTGGAATGACGACGCTGCTCGAGGGCGCAGCCGGGGGATCGGAAGGAACAGAAAAAGGGGAAAAAAGGGGATCCAAAGAAGACGAAGCAATAAGGGAAGAATGAGACAAAGAAAAAGGAGAAGACGAAAAGGGAAGAAGTGATGCAAATAAAATGGAACAAAGTTGAATAAGAAGAAGAGAAAGGGAAAGTGGAATAAAATAATATATATTAATTGTAAGAAAAAACAGTACATGAAGACGATAAAAGTAAAAATTAAAAAAAAAGGGAAAAAAAAAAGAAAGTGAGAATTTGAGAAGCATAAAAATAAGATTAAAAACAAAAGGGCGGGAAGGGAACGAAAGTCAATAATGTGAGAATTGATTGCAAAAATAACTAGAAATATATAATGAACAATGAAATAATATCTACGGTAGTAAAAAAAGAAATAGATAAAATAAAGGAGAAATTCAGTAATAAAAGATATTGAATAAATGATAAGTACAATAGTATCAATAAAAAAAAAAAATCTAATTACCAAATAATAAATGCAACACTAAAATGATAAAAATATAAATAAATAATGAATACAATCATGAAAATAATAAGTGAATAAATAGCAGATACAATAATAATAATATATTAAATAAACAACAAATTATGATAAATATAAACTTATTTGCTTATCATTATCCTCTCCTTATTAGTGGGGATTAATGAGGGTAATTAGAGCCCCGGGAGGATCAAAAATCATCTGCTGAAGGAGGATTAGACATATATCCGTAATGATAAATTAACAAGCAAATTCATTTTTAAGGGGAAGCAACTGTGTATCATCAATCAACCAATTACGCAATTCATTTGACTGAAATCAAACGATTCATTTTAATAATAAACAAACAAAATTTATCAATTTAAAAATTTATTCATTTTAAACTGATTAGTCATCATGTTAAAAACAAACTCTAAGATCACAATATAAAAAACAAAATCAGTAATAAAAAAATGACTGTCTCAATACAAGAGGGTTTTTCATGCGAGAGTCAAAAGGAAAAATACATCAATATGGCAACCAGAATGACACAAGGAATACCAGAATGACAATAGGCATCCAGAGTAACAATATAACAACCAGAATGACAATGTGGCAACCAGAATGGCAATATGGCAACCATAATTATGACAATAATTTGGCAACAAGAGGACATGAAAACCGGAATAACGAAAAATGGCACCCAGGAAGGATATGAAAAAACCATAAGTAAATGATAACCATAATTACATGGCAAAACTAGAATGACATGGACAATATGGCAACCAAATGAC
>NW_023660679.1:0-5000 GCF_015228065.2 Penaeus monodon | reverse complement strand
CAGAATGGGCAAATATGGTAACCAAAATGGAAAATGATGACGATCAGAATTTACAAGGACAATGATGAAATGACAATGTGGCAACCAGGAAATTG
Source organism: Penaeus monodon (assembly GCF_015228065.2). Lineage (NCBI taxonomy): Eukaryota > Metazoa > Arthropoda > Malacostraca > Decapoda > Penaeidae > Penaeus > Penaeus monodon. Next base: position 4,905 of record NW_023660679.1, on the reverse strand, counting down.
GCAATTATGGCAACCCTAATTATGACAAAATAATTTTGGCAACAAAGATGACAGTGACAACCGGAAAACGAAATGGCACCCAGAATGAATATATGAACAACATAAGTACATGATAACCATAAATTACATCGGCAACTAGCATAATGGAACATGGACAATATGGCCAACCAACCCAATGACAATATGACAACAAAATGACAGAAGAATGGCTACAGATGACAATATACGTCATTTTCTGAAGTTTTTTCATGGCTAGGAGTTGTCGCTGTTTGCCTTAACAGTTCTAATCCGCTAATTTTGCCAGTAACTGCCCATTCTCCCAACATCATGGTGTCCAGTTCTTAGTTTTTCACACATGAACGCATTTATTATCGTTTCGGGTGCTATGCGTTTGTCACCTTTCAGTTACGTTAAGATACTAATCTATTTATTACGCTTTCAGATGTGAGAGTTTTTTGAAAGAATGTTTTTCATCATACTAATACTAAACAGGGCCTAATGAACATAAATGTGCAGTCGCCCGACGAAGGCTTGTAAACTCTTTACCCTCTTGGGCTGGCCCTGTTCAGCTCGCTCTCGGTAGTAGATTCATCTCGTTCAAGAGGAACTGAGGCAGGCAGGGCAGGCCCTGTCTTTCCCATCTGAAAAAAGGTTGTGGGCCGAGACCCTCTCTTTTTCCCCTTTATACGGCAACAAGTCACGGGTTTTCCATAATTGTTTGAGAAGATGAAATATACGGGTTGTCAGCTGCGTGAGCATACACATGATTTGCGGTTTTCGGGGTACAGGGGGTAGGGGTTCTTTCATTTTGAGGTTCTGGGTGATGAGCTGTGTCCTGCAAGGGGTGTCGAAACACTAGCGCAACGATCTTTCCTGCATCTTCAATATCCTCAAAGGACAAATTCACTCGTACTGAGCTCTCTATCGCTGTTCTAGTGTGGTGTCTGATGGATTTTGAATGTTACTTCCGATAATAATTATATATATTCTATATGTATTATATATTATAAACATTATATGTAGAAAACACACAGATTTCTAACATACAGAGCCCAAAACACACATAAACACACACACAGATTTTAATCACATAACATAACCCACAAACCCCACACGCACACACACACACCACAAAGCACACACACACACACACACACACACACACACACCACACACACCACACAATATATATATATATATATATATATATATATATATATATATATATTGCACTACTGTAATTGTAGAAGCCCAAATGTTTCAGTATTCTACCTTCTCTGAAACAAGTACAACCTTTCATTTGTGTTTGATTTTTTAAACTGTTGCTTTTATAATGGATGTGGAATGGTGGAAATTGATTTTTTAGTTAGATACACATATTACACAGAAGAAATTATAAATATATATATATATATATTATATAATAATATATTATATATTATATTTTTAAAATTTGTTAAGAAGGTTAATTATGGGTTTATTTTCTACTTATATTTGAAAATTCAGTTGCTTTGGACAGAAGAAAAAAAATTATATACCACCTTTAAATTATTTCGTTTTTTTTTAAATTTGATATTTTTTTTTGTCAATCATCATGATTTTAAATCGGCCAACCATGGTGTGTGTTGACAACGCATCCATTTTGATAAATATATATAAGATATATAAGGATTATAAATATATATATTACGATATTATATAATATATATATAATATATATATATATATAAGATAAGGTAGATAGTGAGAATGAATATTTTCACAATACACGAGATGTATTTGACCGGTTTCGATGCGATCTTTTCGTCAGAAATACATCCATTAGAAAATCACATAGAAAAAATATCTATCAGGCGTGGAGGCTTGGACAGAATACTCTGAATGTGCGCCCTTGTTACGTAGGATGACGGGTTTACTCGGCATTGTCCCCAGTGAGGTCCGTGCTTGCAAACATACACTGCCCGGCCAACTCCGTTCACGAGACAAATCCAGGGTTCAACCGTGTGAGGGAGGAGGAGAATCAGATAGAAGCTACCTTTCCTTCGGATACTATGATCCATTCGTGGGTGACGACGACCCTACGTTTCTCTGTTGTATACAGAAAGGCCTACTAATAAAGATGTATATCATTACTACTCCCGCCCACAGCAACCAAAACGAAATTCTGGTTGTGTGATTAATTTTTTATTGGATTCTTCCTCCAAGAGCACTGAGGATCTGCAGCCCTGAATTATTCTCGAGATGAGGTTTGCCTATGACATTAGTTCTTTCATTTGAAACACAAGTATCCCAGAGGCCTCCTGGTTTCAACCTTCAAAAAGAAGGCGGAGGAGCATACTTGCAAGAGCAGACCCGCACCCTCTTATCAGTAATGTTCTCCATTTTACGTCATGTACATTTCCAGGCGAATCAGCAGATAATTCGGGCAAGACAGTGTGAGAATCGCCAGAACATACGGGGAAAAAGAAGATACATGACAATACTGACAGAAAGCATCCCGAAACGCAAACCTTGTAATGTTGTATATCGCATACCCTGCAGCCGGTTTGCGATACAGCATATCTTTGGGGAAACAGGCGTTGTTTTCGAGCACCAGGATCAGAGAACCATCGAGGGACATTCCGTCAACCATAGAACTTCCAACGCCATGGTGGTACATTGTAGATGAAGCTGGACATCTACCGAACTGGGAAGGATTCAGAAATAGTCCATGGATGGACTGAAACAAACTAAAAGAAAAATTTATGGAAGCAGCTTAGCTTACATCCGACGATGAGAGTACTGTAAACACGGCATTCGGGCATGGTTCAGATTATCCAAGGGTCACAGCAACAATCCTCACGGAGCAACGAAATAGGAGGGTAACAGTCAGAGTATTCTGTCAGCTCACGACGATATATGTATTTGTCTATGTATTTTCTTTCTCTAAATGTATGTATTCTGACGAAGACGCAGTCGACGCGAAAAACGGTTAAAATACATCTCTTTGTATTGTGAAGATAATTCATCATTCTCATTCAATACCTTATCTACAAGTGTCAATATGCATCGGTTCATATATAGAATAGTATATTACATATATACATATATAGATACCTACATACACATCACATAATATGATATGAGATATTATTTATATATAGATACACATCCATATATAGATATATCATATATATACATATCATATATATATAGAGTATATATATATATATATATATATATTATATATATTATAGTATATATATATTATGTATATATATATATACTAGTATATATATATATATATATATATATCATCATCATCATTTAACGGTAGGTTCATTGTCTGAGCCGCCGGGCGTCACAGCATGATTGATACTCAATTGCAGGTTTCACGTTGGATGCTCTTGGATGTGAGTACTTGGTCAGGGGTACCCCCAGTTCCTTTCCACCGGGAGAGTGCCTGCTGGTGTTACCTTTTTTTTTCTTTTTTTTTAGGTAACTTCTCCTCTTCTATTTTATCCGGGCCTGGGACTCGCACTTGACTTGAGCTGGTTGGCCACCCATTGAGCTAGGCAGGCAATCGAGGGTGAGGGCCAGGTTGTGATAGTTCCTTGCCCCAGGGAAACAAACGCGGCGGTCGGTGACTCGAACCCTCGAACTCAGATTGCAGTTCGTGACAGTCTGATCCCGACGCGCTCTAACCATTCGACCACCGCAGCCTTGACGATCATGTGCTTCCATGATTTTTTTGGGCAATTTAGAGCGGTGGTTTGCCATTGCCTTCCGCCCGGTGTTTTTATCGAGTCACCATCTCTATTTTCCCGGCACTGACTTGGGCTGACTTGGTCCCCCAGTGGCTAGGGAGGCAATCGAGGTGAAGTTTCCTTGCCTAAGGGAAACAACGCGCGGTCGGTGATTCGAACCCTCGAACTCAGATTGCCGTCGTGACAGTCTTGAATCCGACGCTCTAACCATTCGGCCACCGCGGCCCCATTTTTATGTATATACCTATACATATATATATAGATACCAATAAATACATACATGTATATATATATATATATATATATATATATATATATAATATATGTATATGTATATATATATATTTATATATATATATACGTACGTGCGCGCGCGCGTGTGTGTGTGTGTTTCTATTTATAATAAAATATATTATACAATATGCATATATATATATATATATATATATATATATATATAAATGCATATATATATATATGTGTGTGTGTGGAGGGAGAGAGAGAAAATAGAGAGAGAGAGGGCGGGAGGGAGAGGTTTAAAGGTTTGGTTTGATTCCATTTCTTAGAATGGACATTCTTGGTGTGACATACTGTCTGTTTCACTTTGATTTTAATAACCCTCTGTGTGCAAGGAATGTTCGGGGTTACCATCCACTGGCGGCGAGGGATTTGAACGCAGGTCATCAAGATTACTAGTCAAGATTGTAGTGAACCCCTCCCTTTTCGAAAAGAAAAACGGGACTATGTTTGAGGGATCCCAAGCTATTCGTGCAGAGCTGGACGCACGGGGCTTCCTCTCATGGGCCCCCCCCGGGACCAGCACCGACCTTAACTATTACGTGGTGCACCCAAAGACAATGAAAATAAAAGGCTTCTGTGATATACTGCTTTACTGTTTGTATCTTTTATGCATCCGTATAAGATTTAAAGAAAAAAGAATGGATCCGGGTTTCAGAACCCTTTAACTCCTTGTTACTTGCCGCTTGAAGACGTTCGGGGAGGGGGAGATTCTGTAAGAAAACAGGACTCCGCTCGAACGGCAAAGCTACAGGTACCTCCCTCCTCATCAACGAGCAGTTTTGCTTTAGCAGTGAGGCTTCTTTCCCTAGCCAGAGATTCCTGGAGGAAGACTGCTGTACCCGTGTAAAACGAACTGGGA
>NW_023660678.1:15000-18890 GCF_015228065.2 Penaeus monodon | reverse complement strand
TTCATTCGCGGCGTTGTGTGCTTCGTGGTGTCGCCGTTGCTCATCCTACGGTCTGGTGTATCTGTCCGTCTCGATTCCACTCATCTCGAAAGTCTCGCACAGGTCCTGCCTTCGATCGTTAGATCCTCGTAGTCTGGTCCAGGCCTAACGGGGCGTCCTCGTCCACACGTCCTCACAGATCTCGTCCAGGTCCTTTCGGCGGCATGCTCGTCGTCGTCCTCGTAATTTCATCTGGATCTATGGGCGTCGGGCAGGGGGTGCGACATCTCAGGCGGCTGATACCTACGCTACGAGCTCCTGGGGTTGAATGGATCTGCTGCGTCTCGGGGGGGGGCGGCCACTCGGGGCGTCTCAGCAGGTAATGCCCGTCCACAACATCATGGACAGCTTAACACCTGCCCTGATGAACATCCGGTCCGCAGGCCTATGGCGATCCTCGATGACGTCCTTCCCATGGCATCCTAAGGTGACCACTTCTGCGGCAAGATCTTCCTTCGGTGCCGTGTCGGATATCGTCGGTCCGACTGCAAAATAGTCGGGGAACCAGATCATACACGTAAGGCCAGAGTAAGAGAAAATGAAAGGCCACAGAGAAGAGGGGGTGTTAACTACCACTAGCCGGTTATTTATAAGAAATTTGCGGTTTTTTATTTTTTTTTTCCAAAGATAAAGAAGAAAATCAGAAAAAAAAGTCAGTAGCGACCTGCATGGACCTGGCTTGAACTACCTACCATCTCTGATAGATATGAGAGTACATAAGGGAAACGACATCGGCAATCCGCAAGGATTTATTTGAACCACAGTCGTCACACAGAGAAAAAATAGATGTAACTTGTACATCATGTACGAGACACTCATCACGACAGACAAAAATGCGGGCTAAAGAGAAACATCATAAATCTTTACGCCGGCACTAAGACAGCAACCAGTCCTATTAATGAAAAGGTTCAGTGTCTTTTGTCCTGTGTGTGTGAGTGAGGTGAACATGTGTGTGCATGCGTGTGTGAGTGACAGCTAGCGTGAATGAGAGGGAAGGCGAGAGTGACCTCACACAGAGAATGAATCACAAACACGAATATTAACATTCACTATAACAAAACTGAAGTAAAATAGCAATGTTAGCTATTTAAAATTATTTCAACTACCACATTGAATCAACATTTAATGATATCCACCTGGCGTGGGGGGTTGGTGCCAGTCGGGAAGAGACGAATTCCTCGGCGGATGAGTCTGGGCCGACGCCCTCGCGCCGCAAGCACCTACGATCCGCGCGGGCGAAAGAGCGGGAGAGGAATCGCCTTCTGGGGGCGCAGCGAGGAGGAGACGTCATGAGGAGAAAATTACTGTCATATACGTATATGTATATATGTATATGTATACATGTATAAAAAAAAAAAATCTATCTATCTATCTATCTATCTATCTAATCTATATACAATTCATATATCTCCTTATGATCTTTATTTTAATTTATCTACAAGTTATATCTATTATTTCCTATGCCTTCTTACTTGATAGTCTTTATTACTTGCCTGTATTCATGTTTATTAGTTTTTCCTATTCATTTGCTCTAAACGTTTTCCTGCCTCGCTTACTTCCTTGCTCAGCAAACTCCAGCTCCCTCTCTCCGGCCTCGCACACGAGCCACTCCTCGCGCTCAAAATACACGTCGCCGTAGCTAACTGCAGAATTTCCTCAGCGCTAAAAAGGATAAGTAAACAAGTGGTTACAATTCCGCAAGTGTTTATTTTACAATATACAAAAGGTGAGGAGTCACAGAACAAGCAATCACGAGCGTGATCGGGGGCGTGGCTCGCCTGGCGAACGACGAGCTCGCGTTGTCATAGCGTGGCGAAACGGCCATCCACTCGCTTGATCATCGGTGTTACCGCGGGGTCGAGCAAACTAGCGACCAAGCGGTTAGACACGAGACGCGACGAGTAACTTGGCGAGTCCTCCGGCACGACGAGGAGACCCTCGAGGGCCAAGGCGCAGCAAGGCGGCTCCCCCCTCAAGCCTCAACTCCAGAGGAGCAGGGACCTCGGCCTCTTGCTGTCGTGAATTGCTCTCTGGACTCCTGATTGACTTGTCAGGTCGTTGGGTCCTCGAACTGACTTGTGTTTGTCTTGACTTACTGACTTCAATTACCGACATGAACTTCGTTGTCTTGACATTCTGCTGTATTGTTGATATGAAGTTCTGGTCGGTATGGCCTATAGTTATCTTCACTTTTAAGTTGACTTATGACACTTTACTGAGTCATTTTTGTTTCTTCATGTTTTTATTTTAGTGTTATGGTTTGCGTCCATTCCTAGAATATTACGTGTGCACATTCAAATCGTTCCATGATAGTTTCTTGTTTCCCCAGCATCCTTAGCCACTGCAGAGGACAATATCGCGTCTCTGGTTCGGATCCTCATATTACGTCAACGGCTTGGAACAACAGTAAATGCGAATGAACAATGCAGGAATGTTAAAATGAATAAATAATTGGAGATAATAATAAAAATAATGATAAATAATAATAATAATAATAATAATAATAATAATAATAATAATAATAATAATAATAACAACAACTATAGCAATTACTTTCGTTAGAATAAGATACGAACGTACAGCTCATCATCGCAGCTTGAGCAGGAAAAAAGACTGTACAAAAAAGTATGACGAAAAAATCTGTTTACACGAAAAAATATGGAGACGAAAACTTTTGACATTCATAGTTCAACTGCAAAAAAACGTGTGTGGAGCCAGGGAGCAGGAGAGGAAGAAAGGAGGGGAGGAAAAGAAGAAGGAAAAGAAAGGAAAAGAAAAGGTAGGAGGGGGAAAGGGGATGAAGAAAAAATAGAAGAGGGGGAGAAGGGGAAGAGAGGGGGGGCGTTGGGGAGAAGGAGGAGAGGGTGGGGGGAAAAAATAAATAGAAGAGAGGAAAGGGTAAAAAGGGGGAGATAGGAAAAGAGAGGAAGGCGCGGGAGGACGAGGAGGATGTGGGAAGGAGGAAGAGGGGGGAGGGGGGGGAGGGGGAGGGGGCTGGGGAAGCGAAAGGTTATAAAAAACCCGGCAAAAAACCCTCCTTTGATTAGTCACTAAAAGGATTTGTTTGATCGAGCCCTCCGCCTTCGACCCCCTTTCAACAAGTTCCGAACGCGCCCCCTCCTCCCCCCCCGCCACCTTTTCCCCCCTCCTCCACACGCACCTCTTCCTTTTCCCTTTCCCCCATAATCTCTCTTCTTCCTTTTCCCAGATTTTCCTCCCCGTCCCCGCTCCTCGGCGGAAAAGGAACGAAAATTTTGTTTTTACCTTTTGGGTTTTTGTGCGAAATTAAGGTAAAAAATTTTTTATAGCTTTTTGAAGGGAAAGCAGATGAAAGTTTTTTGGTCTTTAAATATCTTGTCTTCGTTTTTCGACTTTGGGTAGGTTATGTAGCTAGTATATAATATAAATATATATTATATATAAAATATATATATATATATAAATTAAAAATATAAAATAAAAACATATAATAACAAATAAAATACAGAATATATATAAAATATATATAATTTTAAAATATTAAAACATAAAAATTATAATAAAATACATAAATATATAAATTATTAATATATATTATAATTATAATAATAATATATATAAAAATATATAATATTATATGTTACGCACCAGTATTATTTAATTAATATATTTAATCTATATTCACATTATATCTATCATCTATCTATATCTACAATCTATCTACTATCTATATATATATATATATTTTATATATTTTTAATATATATATTATACATAATTTTAAATTATATATATAATATATATAATATAAAATTATATAAATATATATTTATTTTTAAAATTTTAAGTGTGGTGGGCGTTTTTAAACCCCC
>NW_023660678.1:2500-10000 GCF_015228065.2 Penaeus monodon | reverse complement strand
TGTTCATATTATTATCATTACTATTATTAATACTACTATTATTATTACCAACATGGTTATTATCATTGTTATTATTATCGTCATCATAATAATGACAATAATAATAAAAGTAGCAATAATTCTAATTGTAACAATGATAATTTAATTAATAAAGATAATAATTATTATCATTACTATTGTTATTATCATTACTGTTATTATTATTATTATTGTTATTATTATTATCATGATTACTATCATTACTGTCGTTATCATTATTATTATTATTTTTACTATCTTTAGAAATTAGTATCATTATTATTATGGTCATTATCATTTTGATTATCATTATCATCATCATTATCATCGGAAGAGAAACCCACAATACAAAAACTAGATTTATTGAAAGTGAGACTACAGTTTCGAAATCCACCTGGATTCCATCTTCAGACCTGAAGATGGAATCCATCTTCAGACCTGAAAATGGAATCCAGGTGGATTTCGAAACTGTAGTCTCACTTTCAATAAATCTAGTTTTTGTATTGTGGGTTTTTCTTCCATCGTATCAGTACGGAAGAGTGTTTTGCTATTCATCATTATCATCATGATAATTGTCATTATCATCACACTCGTTATTATTACCCTTATTCCCATTATCATTTCCATTTAAGGTCTTAATACTGAGAAAGTGAGATATTTCCGCTATGACTATTATTGTTATCATTATTGGCCGAGGAACCACGCGAGGCCCCCTGCGCTATCCAGGCACACACACTGTGGGAGTGATAAGGATCGAAGAATGATGATCATAATGGGGATAAGAATCATGATGATAAGAACGTGGAAAATAATCATATTGATAATGGTGTTGAGAATTATGTTAATAGTCTTAATTTAAATAATGGTAACCGTTATGGTAAAGCACGTAATCAGAATGATAATAATGATAATGATGATAAACAATCATAGTAATAATGATGATAATAATAATGACAATATGATAATAATAATAAATAAATAAATAATAATAATAATAATAATAATAATAATAACAATGATAACACTAACAAAAGCATTAATAATAATATAAAAAATGTAGATAATAATAGTATTAATAATATACAAAACAATAATAATTATAGTGATAATGATGATCATTATGATAATAAAAATAACAGTAATAATGATGATGATATGATAATATATTAGCAACAATAATATTAAAAAAAAGACAATAATAATAATGATGACAATAATAATGATAATTTTGATAATAAAAATAATAGCCCCTACTGAGGCGTTGGTCGCCTCGCCAGCCTTGCGCGGCGGGGATGTGTGAGTCGAGCTGTTGTTTGTTTGCTTGCTTCAGAGACTTGCCTTTCCGCAGGAGCTCCACAGCCTCTTCCAACATGCTGTCGGCAACAACGAGACAGAGTCGGGCGGCCCTAGCGACCCGTTTCAGTCACCTCAGTCGGGGGCCTGCTCGTGACGGCCGCGCCAACGGCACGTTCCTTCTGGTCAACGCCACCACCACGACCACAGCCTCGCCTCCGGACGACGCTGAGGGCCCCCGCGGTCCCTCAGGCGCCGAGCGCTGGCGCGTCGACCACAACGCAGGCGCCGACGACCGCGCCAGTGCCTGAAGAAGCGAACGCCGACAAGCCCTTGCCAAGTGTCGAAGAAGGAGACGCCCGGGGCAAGAGCCAGCTGCCGACGACACCCAGGCAGTGGGACCGCCGGGGGAGAGCGCCGCGCCGGCGGAAGCCTCGTCATCCGGAGCGGGAGCGCAGGGCGCGGGGCAGTTGCCTGAAGGCGAGGGGGGCGACCACTTGGAGGAGGCGCTCGGGGAGATCAGGCGTTCGCTGGCAAGTTTCCCCACGGGCCAATTCGAAGGTCAGTTCCCCGACCAGTCACAAAGCGGCAGCTCCCCTCCATTGGAATTCCCGATGGCTCAATTCCAGCTGAACAATTCTCACCTGTTCCTTCCCACCAATTCCAAGGCGATCGATTCCCGGCGCGTCCAGTTAGTGCCTTCCGGGCGGGCAATTCCCGACAGGCGGCCAGCTGCCGCACAATCTCTTCCCAGCTAGACCATTTCGGCCAGCCAGTTCCCTCCCGGCCAGTTCCAGGGCGGATTTCAGGCAACCAGTTCCGTTGGACAGCTCCCTCCTCTTCGACCTCCCGTTGGCTCCTTCCCAAGCAGGCCTCTTCCTGGCGGTGCTTTCCCCCCAAGTCAGTTTCCTGTTGGCCTGATACACAACGGCTTGTTTCTGTCAAATCAGTTCCCTGCTGGACAATTTCCTAACACTCCATTCCCAACAACCAACTTCCAACTAACCAAATCCCCGGCAACCAATTCCCCACCAACCAGTTCCCTAACAACCAGTTCCCTGATAACCAGTTCCCTGATACCCAATTCCACAACAACCAGTTCCCTGATAACCAGTTCCCTGATACCCAATTCCACAACAACCAGTTCCCTGATACCCAATTCCACAACAACCATTTTCCTGATACCCAATTTCCCACAGACCAGTTCCCAAACAGCCAGTTCCTAACAGCCAGTTCCCAGGTAGCCAATTCCCCAGCAGCCAGTTTCCCGCGAACCCGACCACTGGGGCCAAATCCCGAGTGGTCCAAATGGGCAGTTCCCTTGGGCACCGGCTCGGCGACAGGAACTCAGCCAGGGGGGGCGGGGCGTGTGGCAGGTTCTTCTGCAGGAATGCGTCAGGCCAATTCCAGTGCTGCTCCTCGTAGGGATGCCTTTTTTCGCAGGAGAAGAGAGAGGAGGCGGCAGGAATAGGCGGGCGGGTTGGGGGAGAGAGCAGACGGAGTGTGTGAATGGCGAGCGATAATTGAGTACTGCCGAGGAATCTGAGAACGGTGGGAAGGATATATGTTTGATGTTTAATGAGTACGTTATTCGTACAGATATATACATTTTGTTAAGATAAATTTTATATATTAATGTTAGCATCAATAACAGTGATAATAATAGCATCAATGATAATAAAAATTATAATTATGAAAATGATAGATAAGAGTGCATGAAGGTAAGAATGAAAGTGAGGAAGCCAGAAATGGAAGTGAGAATAAAAATTAGAACCAATAAAGACTTTCTTTGCCCTGATGACCCGTTCATATATGAAAAATCTTGCTTTGATAACTCACGCTTTCTATGAAATGACTTGAAGGTTTCAATATTATAATAAATAACTAATAAGATTAGCTTTATTAAATAATAAAAGGGAGACGAGTTAGTAATAGAGAAAGGTGGGGTAACATGCCCCCTCCCCTTTAAGGAAAAACACATCTAATGGCCATATATTTTTCACCTTGCACCTTACTTGATGAAAATAGAACATTCTATTTTTTTTAAAGGAGCAGTTTGCACCGCAGGCAGAGTGACACGCCCCTGGGTGGGCCTTTACCCCACATAAGATTACAAAATTCAGTATCACAATAAACAGAACGATAGCTTTATTAGAAAAATAAATGCATTTTCTGCTTTTATCCAGATTATCATATGCTTACAATCGAACCTAACTTCTGTGCCTTATTATGTGAATGAAATAACTAAAACTTTTATCAAGTGAGTACAGTATCAATGCGTTTTAGAAACAAAATATACTGGATTTCAGAAAAAATAGAAATCTCAGTCACAATTATGACACGTATATATATCTCCAGTTGTGCAATCTTCATGTACCAGTTTGCACAGGACATGCACTGGGTCCACTTTTATGAAGGTCTACTGTTAATGAGGTTGGGCTGCAGAGACACGTCAAAATTTCCACTGGTTCACTTTCTTTTGATGTTCCAGGTTGGGGACTCTGAGAGCTCAAATCCGTTACTGCAGTACTGATGTTAGTATCTGTAGGCCCCTCCTCAGTTAGGTTTTCTGCTATGAAGTCTTCATCTGTGAACATTGATCATTGAAGGACCATAAGCCTGTTGATCTAAATCCATTCATAACTTTTTATGGCGGTTGCTTTCTTGTAAGCAGTGGTAAAATTCCTACTGCATCAAACTGCGAGATTATTTTCCTGCATTTGAAACCATCCAATTATCTTCAGCTCTACTGCAAGCTGCCTTATATGACTGGAAGTAAGATATGGCAAGTGGCTGCATTTTGCGAGTGCAGTGACGTGGAAGGTTATCATACCATACCATTTTCTCTAGCAAATTAGTAACCTCTAGGATTTGTGGCTGTGGTGACCATCTAAGATTATAATGTGCTTGTCTCTCTGGCTTGGTTTAGCATGTAACAAAGTGATGCAGCCATTTTATGAAGCAATCCATCTGAAGTGCATGTTCCGACGCATCCAGGGGGATTCCAATCATGAAACAGTTATTGTTTTCCCACGTTCGCCGCTAGTCATTTTCCCCACAGCTCTTGATCCCATTGTTGCCACTGACAGGCTTCTGAACATTTGAAATGTTTCGTCCATGTTCCATATCTGCCGTGGACCAAAGTTTCCCTCAGCTAAAACACGTTAAGCATGAAAGAATGCGGCAACCTGAACGACTGAACCCAATTGCCCTTACACAATTTTTTACCTCTGGCTTCTAAATTGATAACTGTGGGTGTGGCCGGAAACGTCCATATCTTGTTTTTCCCTGGCTTGGCCTTTTTCCATCCCTATGGCGCCTTAATGTCTCACAAGGAAATCCATATTCTTGAGGCAGACTTCACAGACTCCCCATTACGAATTGCTTAGAAAGGTTGTGTAGATACATGGCATGTTGATCTTATAGCGTATGGTATAATAGTAGGTCTCAATCTCAAAATAAAAAAGTTAAAAGAAAGATGTACCAATTCATATGAGGAAGAGGGGCCTCCCCCCTCCCCATGCGCACGCACACACACACGCATGCACGCACGCACGCACGTACGCGCACGCACATACACACGCACGCACGTACACACGCTCGCACACACACTGACACACACACACTCGCGCTCGCGCACACACAGTCGTACACACATATATATATATATATATATATACACATATATATGTACACACACACACACACACACACAGTCGCACACACACACACACACACACACACACACACACACACACACACACACACACACACACACACACACACACACACACACACACAAATATAATATATATATATATATATACATATATATCTATATATGTAACAATTACAGAATTACAGTGTCAAACAAATTTGAATTACTCAATCAATGTGAAGATGATAAAACACCAAATGAGTTGTGGGAAGAAGGAAAAGAACTGCTGAGCGCTGCTTAAGAAACTATCGCCAAAAGAAAAAGACAAATTCTCCTTAGATATGTGAAGAAACACTAAGTGAATTGAAACAAGAAGATGCCTAAAATCAAAGGGTATTTGCTGCGTTCGGAACTCCTCGTCTTGCTCGTCAAGACAACTTTGTCAGGACCAGCAGGACAACGAGGCCGCGTTCGGAACCTTCTTTACCCACAATGCTCAGCGTGTAAACAAACAAAGATGGACCCGCTCGTCAAGTTTTGCTTTATCTACGTTATTTCTTTCTTTCTTTCTTTCTTTATTCATATATATAAGCCCATATTTTGCAGAAAGAGCAGAGAAGATGCAGGGTATTTCTTGCTGGGTGACACTGCATACATTGCAAATGATTTTTGCCATTTCATCCTCACACCAGAAAGGGATACTGGAGTTCTACCTCAAGAGAATTTACATAATAATACACAGAGGCCGAGTCATTATTGAAAATGCCTTTGGAAGAATGAAGTGTAGATTCCGGCGCACACGAGATTTACAAAACACAAGTTTGCTGACATGTGTTAAGATTGTTTTGGCAGCCTGCACTCTTCATAACATGTGTATGGAAAAAAGATGCAGTGAACATCCGGAAAGCTGCCCTAGACATGATGATGAAAATGAACAATTTTGGAAATAGAAAAGATATGGCCCTGAAGATGTAACTATAAAAGTTAAGTATGAAAAATAAGGGTAAGTAAGAGTGTTCACTGTCTCAAGATAAACTGAATAATGTTCATATAAAAGGTAAAGCAAGAAAGTGGTTAACAAAGATTTAAGCTTATTTTTCCCATTTTTTGCGACATCTGTTATAAAAAGTAAGAGTTAATTTTAAGTTTGCAATTTAGAGGTATTTAAAAAAAATATTTTTTGTCATTTTGAATAGAACAATTGTTTCTTTTGTTGTCTATTTTCTTATTCAGATCTTTAAATATATATCAATGGTATCGTCCATTAAACTTAATTATACTGTTTGGTTTATTGTAAATATACATTCTTGTATAAAAATATTATCTTTTAGTGTAAATATACATTCCCTATGAAATGTAACAATAGGATCATTTTATTATCACAAAACAACCTGAGAATACATTTTATCTTGAGCACCAGTTATGACAGAATCTCAAATATTTTATTGTGTGTATATACATTTCTATAATATTATCTTTCATTGTAAATATACATTCCTTATGTAACAATTGCATTATCTTACTATCACAGAACAACCTGGGAATATATATTAAGCACCAGTTATCACAGAATCTCAATTCCATTACTTAATGAATTGTAAACTGACAAAATATTTCAACATATTTGATACAAACTTACAAAATAAAACATTAAGCTGTACAAAAAAAAAAAAAAAAAAAAAAAAAAAAAAAAAAAAAAAAAAAAAAAAAAAAAAAAAATTGGCTCTTTCTTTAATATGATATTACATTGTTTGTACAAAAATAAAATAAATAATTCACTCAATGTTTCATTATCACAGAAAAGTCTTATCTTTAATTCAAAATAAGTATGTGATTTTTAACATGAACATAAATCAATCCCTTAATAAAGAAAAAAATATATGCACTATGTATATAAAATAGGAATTATGCTATTGTTCCAAAATAAACCTTTTTACATGTAAAAGTAAAATAAAAAAAATTGATTGTATTTTATGACAAAGAGGGGACAAACACTTTGGCGTTGAAAATAAAGATATAGAAACACTTTGTTTTCTTTTTGTTAAACTGAAATCTAAGCTTTGGCTTTGAAATTCACAAAAAGAAAACTGTCTTTGGCTTTGAAATTAACACAAAGGAAACAAACTTTGGCTTTCAGTATAAAAAATAAACTTGAACTTTAAAATGAACCAAAAGGAAACAATCTATTGATATGAAAACAACACAATGGGAAATTAAATTTTAGCTTTAGAAAGTACAAAAAAATCTTTAAAAAAATCAAAATAAGAACAAAGGAACTTTAACTTTGGCTTTGAAGAAATAAACAACAAACCTCTAGTTTTGAAAATAACACAAAACAAATAAACTGGCTTTCAGAATTAAAAACAAAATAATTAACAAGAAGCTCTGCTAAAGCCCCCCCAAAATAAATGAACAATGAAATGTAAAGCAATTAATTACACTAATATAAAATAATAATAATAATAATAATAATAATGATAATAATAATAAAACAAAATTAAACTCTGAATAAAAAGAAAGGCTTGTTAGGA
>NW_023660677.1:0-18892 GCF_015228065.2 Penaeus monodon | reverse complement strand
GAAAAAACCCCGCCTGGGAGATGGGGTTTTGATTCCGAGGCGGTCCAAAGGGGTTTGTTTTTATGGGTCGCGGCGTAGCGAAAAGGACCTCCTGACGCTCGTCGGAGAGTCAAAAGCCACCTGGGGGGGAAGGGGGGTGGGGGTAGATAGCGGAAGTTGTTAGGGAGTTGCCTATCTCTGTTTGATTGTTCTTTCATTCGCTTTCTTGCTGATTATCTTTCTGTCTCTCTTTCTTTCATTCTTGTCTGTCTGTCTGTCTGTCTCTCTTCTCTCTCTCTCTCTCTCTCTCTCTCTCTCTCTCTCTCTCTCTCTCTTTTCTCTCTCTCTTTCTCTCTTTGTCTCTCTCTCAAGTAATATAAATACATCATCCACCTTTCTTTATTTCTTTCCCATATACATTCGCAAAATTAAACTCCGTTTGGTCTCCTCAGTTCACATAAATTCACAAAATTAAATTTTAATATACATCCTGCTGAGAATTCTTTTTTTTTACCCCCCCCCCCCGCCTTTTGTTATGATAATATGTTCCCCGTTCTATATTTGCCGCTTATTTTGTGATTTCGTTTTTTTTTAAATAAAACTCGCAAAATGCTTCATTGCACATTGTAAAGGGTTTCTTTTAGTGATGGTTTCACTATTTTTATTATGCGTGTGTGTTTGGTGTGCGGATGAGGTGTAAGGTTCATTTGGTTCACCTCCACCCGTTCGGGACGGCAGCTTCGAGTCCACCAAAGCCTCATGTCAACCAGGGGTCGGTGGTTGCCATTCTATGGTTGCCACTCTATTCCGAGCTCCACACCTGAACACATTGTAAGTTGTTTACTCTTTGTATTTCCTGTACATATGTGGTGAATTGATTTAAAAGAAATATAATGCAGTGACGTGCAATGAACCGAAGTGATGGAAGGAATGTTAAAATTATCTTGTTATTATTGCAGCCTCCTATATTAGAACTGGGCTACATTTTGATAGCTGCAGCCGCTCCCCCAAAGTGGCTCCTTTAGGACGAATATACTCCAGGTGCCTGAATCTAAGGCTGGAAACCTTCACTCCGTTCCACCGACATTTCACCGACAACTACTGCAATCACGAGTTTTTTTTTAATCTTGTATTTGTGTGAATTGTACATTTTTGAGGAATATAACTATGAAAGTGCAATATCGTATTTAATTTTGCCCGAGATGATCTATATCCCAGAGGATACCAAAAAAGAACCTGTGGTTAATTGCAAATAAGAACCAAACCAAAGAAACCACGGACAATCTGGCGCAGTGAGTAGGATCCTCTTATAGATTACTCAGGGCTTTTTTATTTATATTTATTATGTACTTTCTTTTACGCTCACAGAATGTTATGTGGAACCGGAGGAGTGGCCAACCATAGAATGGTGATGCGGAGAACCAAAGGGGAGGAATGGTGTTGTGGATATTTTTTTTGGTGAAGGAGTGGGGGACGACTCGCGCTGCGAGTTGTATTTTACATACGGAACACTACGTCATACGCGATAGGGTTAAGAGTCAATCTAGTCGATCGTGCCTCCTTTTCACCGTTACCGACGTGCATCGTCGCGAGTGCTCAGTTAGGTGATTCTTTTTTACCTCGCTGTATTTGGGGGAGATCAGTCAGTGACGAACTGTGGTGTACCCCTGTGGTAGTTTTTAGATAACTACGTTTATCTTAACTGTGATGGCCTTGTACATTGTACCCCTGTGCGTAAGCCTACCATTGCTGTTAACGATTTTTTTGCGCTGAGTTAGACTAGCCGTAGTTGTGCGATGTCTGTGCGCCTTTTTCTTTAAGCTGTTTCGCTGCATCAAGCAGTTTGAAACGGAACTTAATTCTAAGTGTGTGCTTAGTCTTTTGTTTATGTTCTACGATTTTCTTTTAGAAATCGTTGATTTCGTAATTTTTGATAGCGTGATAAACGTTCATCTCTTGTATATCAAATTCATATTCACTTAGTTGAATCTTTTTATATTTATAATCATGTCGCTGAACTTAGTAGAACTATTTTTAAGTGTGCTAAGGAAGAAGGTCTTTCTGCCGGGGGACAAAAAATGCTTTATTTTTAAAAGAGGAAGTTAGATACAAAAAACAAAACGAAAGAGAAGAAAAAGCAAAGGGAACGAGAGGAGAGACAAAAGGAGCGAGATCTGAAACGCGAAGGTTAGAAGTTCAGGAGAGGGAAAGACAGCGCGAATATGAAGCGAACGAGGCCGAGAAGCAGCGTGCCACAAAGCTGGCCTTGCTCGCGTGAGACCCGAAAAACCTTTCACTCAATGACAGTTGATCATTACCCTAAATTAAGAATGCCTCTATTCACTGATGGTAATGATGATTTTGATGATTATTGGCGTAGTTTTGAGAAATTAGCTGCTTTGCAAGGATGGAATTCTAATGATTATCATTTTTTACCTTGGCTCACTCTTGGGAGTAAGGCCTTGCAAATTTACGAAAGTTTGGCAGACGACATTTGAAGGATTCCCAGTCAGTTAAAAGACGCGTTGTTGAAGGCGTATAACTTTGACGCTGGACTCATACCGTAAAAAGTTCAAAGGAAAGCAAAGTGGTGATACTGAGACTTACGTTCAGTTAATTACGAGAAGGGACCCAGTATTTAGATCACTGGTTAATCATGAGTAGTGTCGAAAGGGAAATACAAACTCGTTGTTTGACTTTTTGATACAAGGACAGCGTTGAGAAAATTTGCCCTCTTGACCTTCGCATCTTTCTCAAAGAACGACGTTCACAAGTACAGTGGAAATGGCTCAAACAGCAGATAGGTATCGTTGCGCCCATAGAGCGGTAGGGGTTTCAAAAAAAAACACCTGTTAAAGATGAATTGCTTATAAGAAAGATACAAAATTTTTCCCCTTAAGGATGTGATTGTCACCACTGTTCCAAAGTTGGGTCACATAGTCCTTTTTGCCCCGAACTTAAATTCGCGAAAACCCAAGATTTCTCAGAAAGTAAATGCTGCATTTAAGGCAAAATGTAAATTACGATCCGGTATTACGGTGATGGATCCTTAAATGGCAAGCCAGTGAATGTACTTTTTGATTCGGGTTGCTCGTCAGTTATAGTGAAGGAATCGCTCGTGCCCCCCTCGGTCAAGCGAGGAAAGGTGGTTGCGCGTAGACTACCTGGGGGAGCGGCGCAAATTTCCCCCAACCGCACGTTGTCTGATTAGGATTTAAATTCCTGAATGGGTGGTTTGAGTCGTGGTTGCGCCGATAAAGTTCACGGATGTCCTATAGGTATGGTCCCGGGGTCAAGGCGTCGAGCGTGAACATTCCGAACACGAAAGCACCCAAAAATTTCCTCAGAGGAGCGAAATTAAATGCTGTTGCGACGCGGGCCGCCAAAGCGAAGGAAAATGTCGGTCCTGACAAACTAATTGTTCCCAGCTTAAAATTTGGGAGAACGTCTCTAAGCAAGACTTCATGGATGCTCATTTCCTCTTGCCCGTCTCTAAAAACACATTCGTTCTAAGGAAAGAATTAAAGCTATTGTCACTGTTAAAAGTCTTTCGGTAAAATTCGAACGAGTAAAGGGTGATTTACCGTATTTGCGTAAAGAGCAAACACGAACACAAATCGGAGAGAAACAATTGGTTGTGCCCGTAGATTTATTCCAATAATTTTGTCTATGGCTCACGATTCCCCTTTTGGCAGGTCAATTTCTCTCATCGAAAGACTGCAGAAAAAGGTATTCCATAAATTCTTTTGGCCAGGAGCAGGCGCAGAGACAAACGCTACTGTCGCTCTTGTCATGCTTGCCAAGGGCAAGATCAGAAAGGCGCCCATGGTTCAGATGCCAGTCATAAGCGAGCCGTTTTCCCGAGTAGCGATTGATATCGTCGGGCCGATCTCCCCGCCCTCGAGCCGAGGCCACAAGTATATGTTGACCTTGATTGACAGGGCCCACCAGATTTCCTGAGGCAGTTCCTCTGAGAAATATCGACCTCGGTAACTGTTGCTGAAGCGTTGTTAACCATTTTCGCTCGTGTAGGAATACCGAAAGAAGATTCTTTCTGATCGTGGTACACAATTTAAGTCTGATTGATGGCAGAGATCAACCGATTACTTTCTGTTAAAAGCATTATACACCAGTCCGTATCACGCGTGTTGTAATGGTACGTCGAACGTTTTCACGCAGTGCTAAAAGCTATGTTGAAAAAGCTCTGCAGCGAACGACCCCCATGACTGGGATCGTTACACCCCATCCGTCTTGTTTGCGTATCGCGAGATTCCTCACGATACGCAAAAAATTTAGTCCGTTTGAGTTGCTTTTACGGCCGTAAGGTACGTGGCCTTTATCAATTCTGCATAATTATGGGACTAAAGATATTGATGGGGGGGTTTAAAGAGTACCTATCAATATGTATTAGATTGAGATCTAGATTAGAACAATCGGCTCAACTAGCATTCCGCTCATGCAGACGTGAATAGCAGAATGTACAAGACGTACTTCGACAGGAAAGCTAGAGCTCGAACGTTAAAAGAAGGGGATGAAGTACTTGTGCTGTTGCCAACTTCGCATAACAAACTAACTGTCAGTGGAAGGGTCCCTATTCTGTTGTACGCAAGCATGAAAATGGTGTAGACTATGGAATAAAAATAAAAGGGAAAATAAGGCTTTATCATGTGAACATGCTGAAGAAATATGAAAGACGCAAAAAATGCATTTCTCACCCTCAGGTGTGCCAAGCTTGCGTGGTAGATGCTTCTGATCCCATAGATAAGAAACGCTAATGGCGTATGTGATATCCCCGAATTGTTTTAATCCTGGTATATACAAATTTTAAATTTTTAAAAACTCTGAACTCTCAAATGAACAAACCTCAGAGCTAAACCATCTAATCGCTGATTTTTTTGACGTATTTGTCGATAAAACCAGGCATGACCAGTACAGTAGTTCATGATATTCATTTGACTACAGGGGTTCCCGTTCATACGAAGCCTTATCCATTCCATATAATTTACGTAAACGTTTTTGACGCTGAGCCGATGCCGACCATGGAAGAAGCGTTGGGTAGTTTCGGGAGATTCATACTTTAGGGAAATTGATCTCTGTAAGGGTTACTGGCAAAAATTTCCCCTGAGTGATAAGGGGAAGCAGTACACCGCGTTTGCTACACAGAAAATATGGCTTATGCAGTTTAGAAAATTACCATTCGGTTTACGTGCGGCGTGCGCTACTTTCATTAGACTGATGCGTAAGGTAACTGCTGGTCTAAACAATGTTAAAAAGTTATTTGGGCAACTTGGTTTTTACATAGTCAGACATTTTTGATCATCTTTTGCATTTGAGGAAAGTTTTGGAGCGTTTACGCGGCACGGATTAACCGCCGGGCCAAGTAAATGTTATTTTGCTTATCCTAGATAAAATATCTAGGATTAATCTTAGTGATAAGGATTAAGTTTCACTTCCTGATAAAGTTGTGCCATTAAGAACATGCCTTTACCGGAGACGAAGAAGCAGTTACGCAGCTTTCTCGGAACTCTCTGTTCTACCGAAAGTTAATTCCGAATCTGGCAAACCTCGCATATCCCCTGAATGCTTTTTTAAAGAAATTTAGTCCTAATAAAACTGAATCTGACCCCCAGCCTCGTTGACAGGGTTAACGAATTAAAAAGATCTCTTGATGAATGCCCCTATTCTAACTTTGCCCGACACAGTAAGACTTTCTATCTTCCACTGACGCGAGTGATACTGGCCTCGGGGCCGTCTTGTTGCAAAGGTCGATGGCGTCCTCATGCCCATCGCCTACGCAAGTAGAAAACTTAAAAATCGGGAGACCGTTACGCTGTCATTGAACGAGAAGGGTTGGGGATCGTTTGGGCGATCGAAAAATTCTATTGTTATTTGTATGGGGCGCGAATTTATTCGCAAACTGATCAACAGCCATTAAAGTATATTAAAAACATGAAAAAACAGCAAAAGGTCGGCTTATGCGCTGGTCACTCGCCCTTCAGTCACATTCATTCACAATAGAATATATAAAAGGCCAAGAAAATGTTGGAGCTGACATACTCAGCCGATGTTCTGTATAAAGTTTTGTTCTTGTTTACGTAACAACCTTACGTTATTATTAATGATAATTTAAGTTGAGTGGGAAACCCCCCTTTTCGCTGAAATCTTGCGATTTAAGTTTAATTGGGGGGCTTGTAAAGGGTTTTTTTAGTGATGGTTTCACTATTTTTATTATGCGTGTGTGTTTGGTGTGCGGATGAGGTGTAAGGTTCATTTGGTTCACCTCCACCCGTTCGGACGGCAGCTTCGAGTCCACCAAAGCCTCATGTCAACCATGGTCGGTGGTTGCCTGTAAGGCTTTCTGTCGAGGGGAAGCCCGAAATATCATCCACCCAAGCGGCGGATGGCGGCTTAGGGCCGAAAGAAGGAGGGAGGGGGCCCGTTCACTTCCCCTGTGTGGAGACACTGTCCCATGCCCAGGTACACATCCCTTATGAAAATGGGGCCTGGTTGTGTTGTTCTTGACATATGAAAAAAAATGTAAAAATAAAATAAAAGCCAAAGCACCACAGGAAAGTAAAAAAATTTAAAAACGATAAAAAAAAAAAGGGGTAAAAAACTCGTTCTGAGGGAACGGATACATAAAAATTGCTTCAGTTAGGGTATCTCTGGCTGGTGGGTGGCCAATATAAAACTCGTAAAAAATGTGCGTTTAAAATGCCCACGTCCAGCAATATTCTAACTGGCATGTAAAAATGGCTCAAAAAACAACCTTGTTCTTGCTGCTCCAGCGACGCCACAGTATAGGGTAATCCAGGGGTACACCAAAAAACACCGAGTCCAGAGACAACTCCCCTATGGGTTTATTTTCCCGAGGTTTATATTACACCTCGCCACGTCATCGTGGAACAGTTATTTTAACAAAAAATTTATACAAAGTGGAATATGAAAATTCTGAACAGTTTAACAAATAAATAAAAGTAAAATGATTAAAAATAACAAAAGAAAAAGATTTAAAGCTTACAATAAAAAAAATAAAATGAACGGTAAAAACAAACACAGTAAGAGAATTAATAAAACAGTACATCTAATATGTAAAAACAATAACTAAAATAAAAGTAAAATCTGTCAGTGATGGAATATTACTAGTGTCCTCTGAGCCTCCCAATACTTCATATTGTGAATTATTGTAAATTATTGAGATGGTGACGTGGCAGCCGACTATAAAAACAGGAAAAAAAAATAAAATATTTAGAGCTATAAAACAATTACGTAAGGAGATAAAATGATAATAAATAAAATTGAGCATTTAGCAATTTTAAGAATATAAAAATCCCCAAAAAAACTTTAAAAACATTTTTTAACATAAAACGGGGGGGGGGGGGAGATTCGGTGTTTAAAATCCTAAAAAAACTTGAAATCATGGAAAAAAAATTTAAAGGGTTTAAAAAGAAAAGAAAAACATTTAGATCCCCTCAAAAAAAAAAATAAGACCTTACTAGTAAAAGGGGCGATAAAAAAATCGCAAAAACTACATTCATTTAAGGGGTTATTCGCCACCTACGGGGTCGAAGAGTTCGAAGCTCAAGAGGAAAACTCGGGAAATGACAAATTGTAAGTTTTATTTACACATTTTGTTTACACAATACATGGTTTGGCAGTATTCACAGTGTTGAGTAGGTTGTGTGGGCGGGAATCATCTCCAGCGTGTTTGAGCGCCGCCCGCTGGATTACCCAGGTTCGGGTTCGGGGTTGGGATCAGGATTCAGGATTCGGGATTCAGGTGCAGGGGTGTCGAGGGGACAGGTAGGGTATTAGGGTAGGGGATTGGGAGTAGGTGTGAGGACGAAAGCTCAAGGAAAAGGACGAAAAGGAGAGAAATTAAAGGGAGCCGAGAGATGGAGATGAAAGAAATGAGTAAGGTCAACGGCGGAATAGAAAAAGTAGAAAACGAGGAGATTAGTAGGGAGAAGAGAAAAACAGAAAAACGTAAATCGCGAAGTAGAAGAGAAGAGAGAGAAATGAGCGAAAGGAGTGAATAAGAAATGAGAGAGAAAAAAGAGAGAAAAGTATAGAATAGCATAACGAGGAAAACGAGACCAGCATAGTAGAAAGGGAAAGGGGAAATTAAAGGAAAGGAACGAAAGAGGGAGCGAAGTAGTGAGGGGAAGAGAATAGAGTATTTAGGAGAGACGAAGGATAGGAGAAGAGGGTAAAAGGGAGGTAGGGGAGACTAAGGGAAACAAGGGTGAGGAGGATAAGGGGGAGAGGGGTTGCAGTCCAGGATGGGGGAGGGGGGGGGAAGGTCGGAGACCTCACATGCCATTCTATGGTTTGCCACTCTATTCCGAGCTCCACACCTGAACACATTGTAAGTTGTTTACTCTTTGTATTTCCTGTACATACTGTTGGTGAATTGACTTAAGAAATATAATGCAGTGACGTGCAATGAACCGAAGTGATGGAAGGAATGTTTAAAATTATCTTGTTACTTATTGCAGCCTCCTATTATTAGAACTGGGCTACATTTTGATAGCTGCAGCCCGCTCCACCAGTGGCTCCTTTAGGACGAATATACTCCAGGTGCCTGAATCTAAGGCTGGAAACCTTCACTCCGTTCCACCGACATTTCACCGACAACTACTGCAATCACGAGTTTTTTTTTAATCTTGTATTTTTGTGAAAATTTTACATTTTTGAGGAATATAACTATGAAAGTGCAATATCGTATTTAATATGCCCCGAGATGATCTATATCCCAGAGGATACCATAAAAGAACCTGTGGTTAATTGCAAATAAGAACCAAACCAAAGAAACCACGGACACACATAAAACGTTCAAATTATACATGCTGATGAACATTAATAGGACATGATGAAATAATGACTGACATAAAGTAGCAGATTTTTTAAATCTTTTTTTTAACTGATGAAATAACAGTAGAGATAAAATGTTTTAAAATATCGGGATTATTGTTATGTGCGCGTGATAATGTACATATATATTCGGTATAATAATTGATGACATGTTTTGTTATAATGAACCATTCAGTAAATGATTTGCCTTTTGCCAGAAATGTTTGTTCGGACAAAATCTGACAATTTTTTCTTTTCAACAGATATTTTTAAACGTAATGCACATGCGGTATAAAAAAGAATCTGCAAAAAATGCTTTTCTTTGATCGAAATATTTCTGGAAATCCGTGAATAACTTAGATAAATGTATACAGTTCATAAATAAAAGAATATTTGTACCTGCTATTTTACAACACACACAACACACACACACCACACACACACACACACACACACACACACACACACACCCCACACACACACACACAAAATATATAGATATATCATCTATATATATGTGTGTGTGTTGTGTGTGTGGTGTGTTTTGTGTGTGTGTTGTGTGTGTGTGTGTGTTGTGTGTGGGGTGTTGGGTTGTGTGTGTGTTGGTGTGTGTGTGTGTAGAATAGCAGGTTTCAAATATTCTTTTATTTTTTGAACTGTATACAATTTATCTAAAATTATTCACGGATTTCCAGAAATTTTTCGATCAAAGAAAAGCATTTTTTGCAGATTCTTTTTTATACCGCATGTGCATTACGTTTAAAAAAATCTTTTTTGAAAAGAAAAAATTGTCAGATTTTGCCGAACAAACATTTTGGAAAAAAGGCAAATCATTTAGAATGGTTCTTATAACAAAACATGTCATAATTATTATACGAATATTTGTACATTATCACGCGCAATAACAATAACCCCGTTTTTAAAAAATTTTTATTTATGTATTTCTCAGAAAAAAAAAAGTTTTAAAAAAAATCTGCTCTTTATTTCAGTATTTTTTCATCATGTCTATTAATGTTCATCGCATGTATAATTTTTAAAAACTTTTTATGTGCCCGTGGTTTTTTTGGTTTGGTTCTTTTTTGCAATTAACCACGGGTTTCTTTTATGGATCCTTGGGATATAGATCATCTCGGGGCATATTAAATACGATATTGCATTTTCATAGTTATCCCCCTAAAAAAATTACAATTCAAAAAATACAAGATTAAAAAAAAAATCGTGGGTTTGCGTAGTTGTCGGTGAAATGCGGTGGAACGGAGTGAAGGTTCCCCACCCTAGATTCAGGCACCTGGAGTATTTTCGTCCAAAAGGAGCCATGGTGGAGGGGCTGCAGCTAAAAAAAATGTACCCCCGTTTAATAATAGGAGGCTGCAATAAGTAACAAGAAAATTTTTAAACATTCCTTATACTTCGGTTCTTTTTCCCGTCACTGATTATTTTCTTAAGTCAATCACCAACAGTATGTACAGGAAATACAAAGAGTAAAAAAATTACAATGTTTTTCAGGTGTGGAGTCGGAAAAGAGTGGCAAACCATAGAATGGATGTGAGGTCCCCGACCTTCCCCCCCCTCCCCAATCCTGGACTGAAAACCCCTCTCCCCCTTATCCCCCTCACCCTTTTTTCCCTTTAGTCTCCCCTTTCCCTTTTCCTCTTCTCCTATCCTTCGTCTCTCCAAAAACTTAGTTTCTTGCTTCATACTTCGCTACTCTTTCGTTCCTTTCCTTTAATTTCCCCTTTTTTTTACATGGGTTTCTGTTTTTCGTTATGTTCTATACTTTTCTCTCGTTTCTCTCATTTCTTATTCACCCCTTTTCGCTATTTCTTCTCTTCTCTTCTACTTCGCGATTTAGTTCTTCGTTTTCTCTTCTCCCATATAATTCCTCGCTTTCTACTTTTCTTTTTCGCCGTTGACCTTACTATTTCTTTCATCTCCATCTCTCGGCCCCCTTTAATTTCTCCCCTTTTTTTCCCCTTTTTTCCTTGAGCTTTTTTCCCACCCTACTCCAATCCCTACCTAATCCCCCTCCCTGTCCCCTCGCACCCCGGGACCCCTGAATCCCGAATCCTAAATCCTGAACCCCGAACCCCGAACCGAACCGGGTAACCAGGGGGGCGGCGCTCAAACACGGGAGTGATTCCCGCCCACCCCCTATCAACACGTGAATACTGCCAAACCAGTTTTGTGTAAAAAAAAGGTAAATAAAATTTACATTTGCATTTCCCGAGTTCCTCTTGAGTTGAACTTTTGCCCCCGTAGGGCGAATAACCCTTTTAAGAATGTAGTTTTTTGCGAGTTTTTATCGCCCCCTTTTATAGAAAGGGTCTTTTTTTTTTTTTTTGAGGGGGATCAAAATTTTTTTCTTTTCTTTTTTCCCCTTTAAATTTTTTTTTCCATGATTTCAATTTTTTTTAGGTTTTTTTAACCCCAAATCTCCCCCCCCCTTTTAGTTACAAAATTTTTAAAAGTTATTTTGGGATTTTTATATTTTTAAAATGCTTAAATGCTCAATTTTATTTATTATCATTTTTCACCTTACTAATTTTTTTATAGCCTAAATTTTTTTTTTTGTTTTTCTTTTTTTTATAGTCGGCTGCACTCCCATTCAATAATTACAATAATTCAAAAATATGAAGTATGGAGGCTCAGGGGCCCCACTAGTAATATTCCATCCTGACGATTTTCTTTTTTTTTAGTTAGTTTTACATATAGAGTATGTTTTTTTAAATTTCCTTTTACGTGTTTTTTTTTCCCTTTATTTATTTTTTTATTGTAAGTTTTAATTTTTTTTTTGTTTTTTTAAATCATTTTACTTTTTTTTATTTTAAAACTGTTCAGAATTTTAATTCCTTTGTATAAATTTTTGTTAAAATAAGTTGCCCGAAAACGTGGGCGAGGTGTATAAAAAACTCAGGAAAAAAAACCCATGGGGAGTTGTCTCGGACTCGGTGTTTGTGTGTACCCCGGGTTCCCCTATATGTGGCGTCGCTGGAGCAGCAAAAAACAAGGTTGTGTTGACCCTTTTTTACTGCAGTTAGAATATTGCGGGGAGTGGGCTTTTAACGCACAGTTTACGATTTTTATATTGGCCAGCCCCAGCCAGAGATACCCTAACAAAGCAATTTTTATGTATCCGCCCCCTCAGAACGAGTTTTTATCCCTTTTTTTTCGTTTTTTATTTTTTTACTTTACCTGTGGTGCTTGCTTTTATTTTTTTTTTAATTTTTTTACATTGTCAAGAAAAACAAACCCGGGCCCCCTTTTTCATAAGGGATGTGTACCTGGGGCATGGGACAGTGTCTCCACACGGGGAAGTAAAAGGGCCCCCTCCCTCCTTTTTTGGGGCCCTAACCCCCATCCGCCGTTTGGGTGGATGATATTTGGGGTTTTCCCTCGACAGAAAGCCTTACAGGAACCCACCGACCATGGTTGACATGAGGCTTTTGGTTTGGACTCGAAGTTTGCCGCCGAACGGGGGAGGTGAAAAAAATGAACCTTACACCCACCGCACACCAAACACACACGCATAATAAAAATAGGAAACCATCACTAAAAGAAACCCTTTACAAACCCCCCCAAATTAACTTAAAATCGCAAGATTTCAGGGAAAAAGTGGGGTTTACTAAAACTTAAATTATCATTAATAAAACGTAAGGGTTACGTAAACAAGAACAAAACTTTTTAACAAAACACGGCTGAGTAGTCAGCTCCAACATTTTTTGGCCTTTTTTATTTTTCTATGTGAATGAAGGACTGAAGGGCGAGGACAGGCATAAGCCGACCTTTGCTTTTTTCATGTTTTTTTTAAACTTTAATGGTGTTATCATTTTTTTCAGAATAAATTCGCTCCTACAAATAACAATAGAATTTTTCGATCGCCCAAACGATGGGCCACCCTTCCGTTCAATGACGGTAACGAGTCTCCCGATTTTTAAATTTTTCTATTGGTAGGCGAGGGCATGAGGACGCCATCGACATTTTGAAAAAGACGGCCCGAGGCCAACACCGCTTTCAGTGCAAAGATAGAAAGTCTTACTGTAGTCGGGCAAAGTTAGAAAGGGGCATTCATAAAGGATTTTTAATTTTTTAACCCTTGTCAACGAGGCTAGGGGTCAGATTAAAGTTTATTAGGGACAAAATTTTCTTTAAAAAAGCATTCAGGGTAGCGGGGTTTTGCCAGATTCGGAATAATTTTGGGTAGAACGAGAGATTTCCCGGGGAAAAAGCGCGAAGCTTTTTCGTCCCCGGAAAAAGGCATTTTCTTAAGGGCACAACTTTATAGGAAGTGTATTAACCCTTATACTAAGTTTAAAAACCTAGATATTTTATGCTAGGTAAGCAAAAAAAACTTTTACTTGGCCGGCGGTTAACCCCGTGCTGCGTAAACGCTCCAAAATTTTCCCAAATGAAAAAGTGATCAAAAAAATGTGGGGACTAGTATAACCAAGTTGCAAAATAACTTTTAACATTGTTTAGCCCAGCAGTTACCTTACGACAGGTCAATGAAAGTAGCCACCCCGCACGTAAACCGAATGGAATTTTAAACGCAAAAGGCCATACTTTGTGTAGAAAAACGGGGGTGTAGTTTCGCCTTACACTCAGAGGAATTTGCCAGAAAACCCTTACAGAGATAAATTCCGTAAAGTATGAATCCCCCACAAAAACTACCCAACGTTTCTTCCAGGTCGGATCGGCTCAGCGTAAAAAGGGTTTCAAATGATATGGAATAGGATAAGGCTTGTATAACGGGAACCTCTTTTTAGTAAAAAGAAATCATGAACTACTGTACGGTCAGCCGGGTTTTATCGACAAATACGTCAGAAAATAAAGCGATTAGAGGTTTAGCTTGAGGTTTGTTTTTTGAGAGTTCAGAGAAAATTAAATTCGAAAAACCCAGGATTAAAAATTGGGTATATCACTACCCATTAGCGTTTTATCTAGGGTCAGAAGCATCTACCACGAAAAGCTGGAACCTGAGGGTGGAAATGCCATTTTGCGTCTTTATATTCTTCAGCAGTTCACATGATAAAGCCTTATTTCCCTTTTATTTTTTTTCCTATCTAAAACCATTTTCATCTTGCTTTACAACAGAATGGGGACCCTTCCACTGAAAGTTAGTTGGTATGCGAATTTGGCAACAGCACAAGTATTTTCACCCCCTTCTTTTAAAACTTCGGTCTAGTTTTCCTGTCAAAGTACGTTTGTACATTCTGCTATCACGTCTGCATGAGCGGTGCTAGTTGAGCCGATTGTTCTAATCTAGATCCAGATCTAATAATATTGATAGGTACTCTTAACCTCCCCATCAAATCTTTAGTCAAAAAAATTATGCAGGGAATTTATAAAGGGCCACTACCTTACGGCCCTACAGCAAATCAAAAAGGGGGTAAATTTTTTGCGTATCGTGAGGAATCTCGCGATACGAAACAAGACGGAGGGATGTAACGATCCCAGTCATGAGGTCGTTCGCTGCAGAGCTTTTTCAACATCGCTTTTTGCACTGCGTGGAAAAAATTTGGGCGGGACCATTACAACACGCGTGATACGGACTGGGGTATAATGCTTTAACAGAAAGTAACGGGTTTATCTCTGCCATCAAACGACTTTAAAATTTTTACCACGATCAGAAAGAACCTTTTCGGTTCCAAACGAGCGAAAATGGGTTTAAAAACGCTTCAGCAACAGTTACCCAGTCGATATTTCTCAGAGGAACTGCCTCAGGAAATCTGGGGCCATTTTTCAATCAAAGGTCAAAATATACTTGTGGCCCCGGCTCGAGGGCGGGGAGATCGGCCCGACGAATCAACCCCCTTCTGGGGGAAAAGGCTCGTTAGATGGCATCTGAACCATGGGGGCCTTTTTGATCTTGCCCCTTAGGGACCGTTTTTGGCAAGCATGACAAAAAGCGAAGTAGCGTTGATCTCTGCGCCGCTCCTGGCCCAAAAAAATTTTTTGGGGAAAACCTTTTCTGCAGTCTTTTTGATGAGAGAAAAGACCTGCCAAAAAGGGGAATCGTGAGCCTAGACAAAATATTTGGAAAAAAACTACGGGGCACAAACCAATTGTTTCTCTCCCATTTGTGTTCGGTTTTCTCTTTTGCAAATACGGTAAATCAACCCATTTTTCTCGTTCGAATTTTACCGAACGACTTTTAACAGGACAATAGCTTTAATTTTTTCCTTAGAACGAATGGTTCTAGAGACGGGCAAGAGGATGAGCATCCATGAAATCTTGCTTAGAGGGGTTCTCAAATTTTAAGCTGGGGAAAAATTAGTTTTTCAGGACCGACATTTTTCCCTTTGCTTTTGGGGGCCCCCGTCGCAACAGCATTAATTTTGTCTTGAGGAGTTTTGGTGCTTTCGTGTTCGAATGTTCACGTGACGCCCTTTACCCCCCGGGACCACCTTGAGGAATCCGTGAACTTTATCGGCGAACCCGAGTCAAACCCCCCATTCAGGAATTTACTCCTAATCAACAACGTGCGGTGGGGAATTCGCGCCCTCCCCCCGGTAGTATACAGCGCAACCCCCTTCCCGCTTGACCGAGGCGGGCACGAGCGATTCCCTTTATATAACTGACGGGCAACCCAATCAAAAAGTACATTCACTGGTTGCCATTAAGGATCCCTCAACGTAATACCGTGATCGTAATTTTAAATTTGCCTTAAATGCAGCATTTCTTTCGAGAAGTTTGGGTTTTTGCGAATTTAAGTTGGGGCAAAAAAAAGGAAATATGTGACCCCCCTTGAACAGGGTGACAAATCACATCCCTTTAAGGGGGGAAATTCGTATCTTTTTTTATAAGGGAGATTCATCTTAACAGGTGTTTTTGTTGTTTTGGGGTCCCTTTTGTGTTTAGCCTTCCACTTACTTTGCGCCGCCCCAGGGGCGGGGGCCCCAAGGGGAAACCAAAAAGCGGCGACAAAAGTTAAAAAACGAGTTGTTTCCCCGGGCCTCTTGTTAACCGTACTTGGGTACTCGTTTTAAGAACGAAGGTCCAGTATACCAATTTGCCTTTGAATTTTTACGGTTTGGGCGGCGTCCGTTAAAAAAATCAACAACGGTTTTTAACTGAAATTAAACTTAAAATGTTCGGTCTTTTAAACTTACGTAAAAAATTTGAAGTTACCCCCCGGGACCCCCCAAGGTAAATATGTAATCATTTTGAACCTCCTTCAAACGCTTTTTAAATTACGAAAAAAATTTAAAATCATTTTTTTCCCGTGAATAGAGGCATTTAATTTAAAGGGAAGCGTTGCAGGTTAAAGGTTCTGGGTCTCCGCAAGCAAAGGGGACTCTCACGCTTTCTTTTCCCTCGTTCCTTCTATTGGGGGTTTTTCCCTTCCTGAAAATTCCTCTTCGCCAGCCGCCTCCTTTTGCCCCTCCTTCCCCTTTTTTCCCTTTGCTTTTTTTTCTCTTTCGTTTTTTTTCTTTTTTTTTATTTAAATTTCCTCTTTTAAAATAAAGCATTTAGGCCCCGGCAGAAAAAAGACCTGCTTCCCTTTGCACACTTAACTAGTTTTACTAAGTTCAGGACATGATTTTAATATAAAAAGATTCAATAAGTGAATATGAATTTTATTACAAGAGATGAACGTGTTTCACGTATCAAAAATTACGAAAATCAACGATTCTAAAAGAAAATCGTAGAAAAATAAACAAAAGGGGCTAAGCACACATTTGAATTAAGTTCGTTTTTAAAGACTTGTGCGAGCGAAAAAAGTTAAAGAAAACGGCGCACAGACTATCGCACAACAACGGCTAGTCTAATCAGCGCCCAAAAAAAAAAAAACTTAACAGCAATGGTAGGCTTACGCAAGGGTCAATGTACAAGGCCATCAAGTTAAGATAAAATATTATTAAAAAATACCACAGGGTAACCAAAGTGCACTGACGATCTCCCTAAATCCAGCGAGGTAAAATAGAAACACCTAACTGGCACTGCGACATGCACGTCGGTAAACGGTGAAAAAAGGGGGGCACGATGGACTAGATTGACTCTAACCCTATCGCGTTTTGGGGTAGTGTTCCCTATTAAAAAAAACAACCGCAGCGCGAGTGTCACATCCTTTACCAAAAAAAAAAAAATCCACAACACCATTCCTCCATTTGGTTTCCGATCACCATTCTATGGTTGGCCACTCCTCCGGGGTTCCCCCCTAACATCTGTGAGCGTAAAAGAAAGACAAAAGTAAATAAAATAAACAAACCCTGGGGTAATCTATAAGAGGATCCTACTCACTGCCCAGATTGTCCGTGGTTTCTTGGGTTTGGTTTTTATTTGCAATTAACCACAGGTTTTTATGGTATCCCTGGGATATAATCTTCGGGGCATATTAAATACGATATTGCATTTCAAATATATTCCTCAAAAATTACAATTTTACACAAATACAAGATTAAAAAAAAAAATCGTGATTGCAGTAGTTGTGGTGAATGTCGGGGGAAAAAGGAGTGAAGGTTTCCGCCTTTGATTCAGGCACCTGGAGTATATTGTCCCAAAGGAGCCCCTGGTGGAGCGGGGTGCAGCTATCAAATGTAGCCAGTTTAATAATAGGAGGCTGCAAAAGTAAAAAGATAATTTTTAAACATTCCTTCCATCACTTCGGTTTATTGCACGTCATGCATTTTATTTCTTTAAATCAATTCACCCAAAAGTTGTACAGGGAAAAACAAAGAGAAACAACTTACAAGTGTTCGGTGGGAGCTGGAATGAGTGGCAAACCATAGAATGGCAACCACCGGGCCCCTGGTTGACATGAGGCTTGGTGGACCGAAGCTGCCGTCCGAAAGGGGGGGAGGTGAACCAAAAAGAACCTTACACCCATCCGCACACCAAAAACACCGCATAATAAAAATAGTGAAAAAAACCACACTAAAAGAAACCCTTACAATGTGCAAGGGAAACATTTTTCAGTTTTATTTAAAAAAAACGAAATCACAAAATAAGCGGCAAATATGAAGGGGAACATATTTTCATAACAAAAGGCGGGGGGGGGGGGGGGGAAAAAAAAAGAAATTTTCAGAGGAGTATTTAATATTTAATTTTGTGAATTTAGGACTGGAGACAATAGGGGTTAATTTTTTAATGTAATGGGAAAGAAGTAAGAGAAAGGTGGATGAGTATTTAATTTTTCTTGAGAGAGAGACAAAGAAGAAAGAGAGAAGGATAGAGGGGAGAGAGAAGGAGAGAGGGGAGAGGAAAAGAGGAGAGGAGGAGAGAGGGGAGAAGGGGGGGAGGAAGAGGAGGAGGAGAGAGAGAGAAAGAGAGACAGGAAGACAGACAGGGCAGAGAATGGGAAAAAAAGAGAGACGAAAGATAATCCAGAAGAAAGCGAATGAAAAAAACGAAATCAGAAACAGAGATAAGGCAAACCCACCTAACAACTTCCGCTATCTAACCCCCACCCCCCCTTCCCCCCCCCGGTGGCTTGTTCGACCTCTCCGACGAGCGTCAGGAGGCGCTTTTCGCTACGCCGTCGACGCCATAAACAGTGACCCGGAAATCCTTTCGCACGCGCGGCTTCGGCGCGATCGAGAAATTCCGCCGAGTGACTCCTTCAGAGGATAAAAAAAAAAAAGGTGAGGTTTTTTAAAAATTTATTATTTTATTTCTTCGTTTTTTTTTGATTCATCTATTTTTTTTTTTTTGCATTTATCTTTTAATGAGGTAAAGGAGATAGTGTGCTTTTTCATGGGTTTTTTTGTGAATGCATAAAAGTAGGAGAAGTGCGGTACACACACACCACACACATAAAAACCCCCACAACCCTACACACACACACACAACCACCACACACACACACATACACACACACACACACCACACCCCCAAAGGGACACATATACAAAAAACCTACATCTCTTGGAAAATTAACCCCCCATAGAATAAACGACTCAAAAATTTCCCTTAATGGTTCACCCGCTTTTATGAAACGATCTCACTTGCTTAAAAAAAAAAAAAAAAAAAAAAAAAAAAAATGGATGATGTTTTTACAGGGGGTACATCGCTAAGAATTTAAAGCTGATTTTTCTTTCATTTTCCCGCAAAAATTACTGTT
>NW_023660676.1:0-18894 GCF_015228065.2 Penaeus monodon | reverse complement strand
CCCATTCCCCCAGAGGTAACGAAAAAAAACCCACTAACATACCCAAATTACCTTCCTAACTATTTCCCTTTTAAACGTCTATTAGGAGGAGAACCCTCCCTGCGTCCATCCCAACCTCCCCCACGTCGTGCCAAAATTGTTGGGTCTGGGCCCCCCACCCAAACATTGCCGTTCCCAGCCAGACCCCACATGTGCCCAACCTGGCCATACCCGATCTAACTGCCCTGCCAATCCGCACATGTGCCAACTGTGGGGGCCCCATAATTTTTTTATGGGGGGGTTGTCCCCCCTAAAAATTGAGTCGGGGAGCAACTCTCAGATTCAAATTTGGCTCACACTAGTGAAGCCAGAAAGAAGCCGCGACGTGGTTTCTCTTTTACCCTTACCCAAAATACTGCCCTTCTACAATCCCCAAAACCCACCCCCCCTACATCTAAACCCCCCTTCTACTCCTACCTTCCCCGTCAAACTCTTTGCCATCCAAAAATCCAGACCTCCAATCTCTACAGAATCTCAATCACCACCAAAAACCCCAACCCTTCCCCTTCCCCCTCCTGCCCCCGTAACAGACAAAAAAACGTTCCACCCCCTTCCCTCCCCCAAAACACCTCCCCCTTTCCTTTACTCCTTTGCTTGAGAATCAGCCCTTCCCCCCCCCCTCACAAGAATCCTATTTTCCAAAAAAATCCCAAAAAAACTCAAAGAAAAAAACCTTAAAAAATTTCAAATTTACCTAATAAAAACTGACACTAAAACCCCAAAAATTTTACAACCCCCGCCCTCCCCCCAAGAACTGCTGATATCCTCCTCCTCAAAGATTCCCCCCAACCCAACTCCTACCCCCCCCAAAACCCCCCCCCCCCCGCCCCCAAACCCCCGCCAATTATCCCCCCCACCACCCCCTCTATCCCTTTCCCCCCCCTCCTGGATACACACGTGAACCCTATTCCAAGTACCCCCTTCCTCGACCTCCCCCTCCTAATACCCCCCCTAGTAAAAAAAAACTCCCCCCCCTCTCCCCTCCGCCCCTCAGTCCTTTTTCCCCCCCTCTAGCGCTTCCCCCCTCAAATCGGGAAAGTATAAAATATCCTTTTATTTGGAAAATTGCGGTTTCCGCTCCCACAGACCTGACCTTCGTCATATTTTCCCCTTTTTAAATCCTTATTGGCCTTTAAAAGGGCCTTTTTAACACACCTCCCAAACCAAACCCCAATTATATTTTTCCCTCCTTTATCAATCAGAAAAAAACCCTTTTGTCCACCTCCCTTTCAAACCAATTCCTTGCACGTTATCCTATCTTCCTTTTTCCCCTTTGTAAAGTTCCCCCTTTAACCCACACATCCATTACGTGCCCCCGTTTTGAAACAACCCCTACCTCTCTTCCCATCATCCTCCTTCACCGACCCCCAACCTATCGACATCCTTTTAGAATCCCAACTTTTTGCTTTTAAAAACCTATTCTTTTCCCAAAAGTATACATACCTTTCTAATTAACTCCTTACCCACCCGACCCTAACCTTTCACCACCCAAATTCCCCTTTCCCCCTTTGAAACTAATCACTACTCAACCCCCCTTCCCAAAACATTTCTTGTGCTACATGCCTTGGTCGCACATTTTTTCTTGCTTTTAACCATTAACCATTAACCATTGCCTTTCAAAATCTTTTTTGCATTTCAAAAGGACACGATTATTGTTATTTTCATATTTTTTATATCATTTAAACATTTCGTCGTTTTTTTCATATTTTGTTAAATTACCTTATCTTTATCATTATTTTTATTTTTGTTTTTTTTTAATATTATTATTATTACTTTTTTTGTATCATCATCATCATCATCATAAATTTCTTTACATGGCTTGCTTTTACGGCATAACTGGGTTCATTCTATGTCTAGAGTTATGTGCTTTTACTTCATGGATGAGACTTTATATCATTATCAATTTTTATCATTATTTTTATCATCATATTTCATTTTATTATCATTATTTTTACTATCACTACCATTATCTTATTATATTATTTTCATTTATATATCTCTGATTTTTTCAGACGTAGAGCATCCTATATTGTTTATTATATATATTATTATTATATTATATTATTATTATTAAATTTTTATTATTATTATATTATTTTGTCATAATAAAAATAATTTTATATATTATTATATTTTTATTATATCATCGGATGTTATGATGATGATATGATGATATCATCATCATCATCATGATGATCATGATGATAATAATAATGAGGATATTAGTGGAGGGATGATAGATGATGATGATGATATGATATGATGATATTATTTGATGATATGATGATATGATGATATGTGTTGATGATTGAGATGATGATGATGATGATGAATTTATGATGGTAATAGAGGATGATTAGGTGGAGGAGAAAAAGATGAAAATGATGTGTAATGATAAAGATGAATATGATGATGATGATGTAATATTAGAGGATGGTGATGAGAACGAAAGCTAAGTAAGATACATAGAATGATAATAATAAAATATTAAAATTATTATTATATAAATAAAAATGGGTTTCGCCCACCCCCTCGTTCCTGCCACCAAAACACAGGTAGGCAACGGCTGCTATCCACAGGGGCGTGACACTGAACAGCTCCAAGAGGCACCGAGCACACAGCGTCCCAGAACACCCCAGGGGGAAACGCCAAGTGCGAGGCAGGCACGAAATAACACCGAGACAGCTTTCCTTTTATTCCACAAGTTATTTACCCTCCCTTTTTCTATGGCCAAATACGGGGGAAACCAGTTTAACTGCACGATACGCTATAACAGGGAAACAAAAAGTTATTTTGGTCAAAAGGGGCACACCGGGTTTTCACAGGACCGCAGCCACTCAGTCTCTCCTGCTTTTTTCCCGTCCGCTCGCAGCCAGTTAATCGTTTGCCGGGTCCCTTCATTTTCCCCAAGCCCGGGTCTTTTTTCATTTTAAACCCCTGTTTCGCACGGCGCCGCGGTGGGGGGCTGGGGTCCCAATTTGGGGGCCCGGACCAGAGGCTACCCAATGGGGGTACCAGTGAGGGATGAGAAAAATGGTTCCCCTGGGCCCAAGGCCTAGAGGGGAGGGTGTACCCCCCCCGGGTTCTTCCACTTGGCCCGGGGAGATCCCCCACGTGTTTTTGCCGTCGGGCATCCCGTATTCCCAGGAACGGGAGTCCTGGGTTGAGCGTGCTGCACGTGCCCCCTGCATAGAAAACACCCTTTTTGGGTCCTTTTTTTCTGGTTAGCGGGGGTTTGTCGGGGCCCGGCAAGCAAGGGTGGCAAATATGGCCAGGGGGCAGCCCCTTTCAGTCGTAGCGCATGGCCCCTGAATGAAAAGTACTGAATAGTGGTCTATATTTCCTCATCCCCCTGTGGGTTGGGAATTTTGAGCCCAACTTACTTCCCCTGTGGCTCCAGGGTGGGTGGGGGGTGAGGAAATGAAGAATCAAATTTTGTTGAGTATACAAATTTACAAAGATCTAGCCTCCCCCTGTGACTACGCAATCCCCGCTTTCCCCTTGGAACACAATGTTGCATTTGGAGCCTTTCAGTTCCAAAGGGCAAGAAGGGGACGTAAGGTTTCCCGGGGTTTCCCCAAACCAGGTAAAAAAGGAAAAAAGTCCCCCCAAAATCCACAAGGAAATTTTCCCGGGAAAAATATGAGAATTTTTCATATATAAGTACCTATATAAAGCCATGGGGTGTTCAATCGGGGATTTTGATTTTTTTGAATACATGGGAAAATTTTTTGGGTTGTAAACGTGATCCCGCTCCCCCCACAGCAAGAGGGTACCTGATATTTGGGGTTTTCGTCACCAGATGAGAGGCCCGTTGAGTGGCATAAAACCCCCCCTGGGGCTCAAGTTCATGTTCTCCTCAAAAACCCCTAAATCAGTGAAAGGGAAAATTGTTTTTTCCCGGACCTATGAGGTATTTGAAAGAAATGTTAAGGACAGAGAATTTTAATGTAGTGGCAGTAAAAACGTTTTAAGAGAAAGTGAGGGTTTTGGAACAGTCTACCCCAGCTCCCTTCAAATTTTTAATACGGGTCCTTCCAGAATCTTAAGTTGCATGGTACCACCTAAAGGTAAAGCCAAGTGCCAACCCATGCGGTTTTCCCACTGCCGGGGTTAGGGGCATGGGCCAATTTGCCTTTTTTAAGGGAAAAATGGAAAAACAAAAATATGTGTAAATTTGGGGTACGACGGTCATAAAGAAGAGACAACTGCCAGGCCCAATATGCTGTTACCACTGCAAAGAACCCATAAAGTTCTTCAAAGCAGTGTAAAAGGTAAAAAAATTTGAGAAAAAAAGATGATAATAAGGAGAAAGGGGAAAAAGTTTTTTTTCCAGAGGCAACAAGTGCCCGTGTGTTTGACAACAGGAAAATCCTTTGCTTCGGTTCTGGCTCACCCTCCTTCCCCACCAATCCTTGCCCTCCAAACTTCTTACCCCCCCTCGGGCATTTCTTTAAAACCTCACCCCCCAATTGCTGAACCCCTTTGGGGTTAAATTCCCCAGAAACGGAGTGGGGTGAGGGGTCTTTTGAAGACTCCTCCCCCCAAAGTAAGTCTTTGGGAGCCATAGGTGGGCTCCAGGGGCCTAAATGGTGACACCCCAGCTGCCACCTACCCCCGGGGGCCCCCGCTGCTGGGCAGAATGCCCCGAAGCAAAGGCTCGGGTTTGCCCTTGCCAGAAAAGGAATCTTGGTCGTTCTAAAGAATTTCAAGGGGGGCTTTGGACCCGTCAGGAAGGGCTCCGGGGGTCTAAAACGGTGACAGCTCCAGCTGCCCCAATCCACAGGGGCCTCTGCTGCTGGCAGAACCCCCGAAGAAAAGGTCAGGTCCGTTCTGCCCGGCAAAAAAATCCTGAGCCTGTCAAAAGGAAGCCGGGGAAAAACTATTTCCCAGGGGAAAACACCCCTAAAGACCCCCCCCAAAGACCCGGAAAAAGGGACACCCAAAAGGTGTGGGGAAAACTTGACCACAGTTCTGAAAAACCCTTAGAAAAAATATTTTAAAGAACGGGATCCCCTAAAAAGGGAAAC
Source organism: Penaeus monodon (assembly GCF_015228065.2). Lineage (NCBI taxonomy): Eukaryota > Metazoa > Arthropoda > Malacostraca > Decapoda > Penaeidae > Penaeus > Penaeus monodon. The sequence continues at coordinate 13,825 of NW_023660676.1, read as the reverse complement.
TGTGGGGGAAAATTCATGCAAATGGGAAGAATTAAACATTGATAGCTTCAATAACCCAGTTTGGTAAGCTTACAAAGATTTGGCCCGGGGAAAAACACCATTTCCCTGAGGGTTTCCCAAAAATTCAACCCCATTATGGACTTTTGACAAGGGCCCTCGGGAGGATAGCAGTATGTACGTAGGATTTTCCCTTCCGGCCTCCCCTGAGACAACACTGCAGGTGAAGCTGTGGAATAGCTTACACGCCTTACATTTGCATCTTCTCCCTCCCCCATTTAATCAAAACTTTAATGATTTGGAAAAATTACTTGAGCAGTTGCCATCCTTTTCTACTCTGGGAGATTTCAATGGTCGCATCACCCCTTTGGGGGGAAATTGTGCAACCCCGAGGGAAAGGGCCTTGGAGCCTTTTCCTAAAAGTAGATGCAGTTTATTTAACGTGACACTCCACACATTTCCTTCAAACTGGGGGCATTCTCCAATTAGACCTGCAAAGTCTCACCTGATTCACAGATGAATTTCACTTGGGGGTTATGGAAACTTCATGAAACGACCATTTTTAATATTTGGAGGGGTGAATGGATTCCAGCCAAAGGATGCAGAGATGGCGATTTAACATGCGGGGCTGGAATCTTTTTTAAACAAATGCAGTATTGTGGCTGTGAGTGTTTTTAGTGTGTTCAAGATGTGTTTCCTTACTCACGAATTCACCTTGCAGCAGAAGCATCCCTTCCCAAAAAAAAAAGGGGGATTACCCCGACTCGGTCCAGGTGGTTTATGAAAGCCAAAAAGCTGTCAGAGCAAAAAAAGCTGCATTAAGGCCGTTGAAACGACGCCCCCCGATTTTAACCCCTTTACCATTTTCTAAAAAAACCCGAGCCAAGCCAGGGGAATGCTAAAGGGGGCCAGACGGCTCTGGAGACAGATGTCTCCTGATTCTCGGGGCCCCCTTTGCATGGGGATGGGACAGGTGCTAAATCGTGGAAAGGCACTCATGTCACCCCTGCTTTGAAGATGGTAATCTCAAGATAAAAAAAAAGTTTTCTAATGAGCTAGCTAAAAATGGGAGAGATCCCTCTGGAGCTCTTACCTGGGTTCTCCACTCTTGGGGTGAAGGAACGACACCCCGTGTCGTTCCTTTAAGGCTCAGCAGAACTTCCTACAACTTGCCATTTTTTCGCAAGAGATGGCCCGCTGCGCCCCGCCGTAAATGCCCAGAAGTGACGATTCATAGCAAATGAATTTTCACTGCCAAGAGTCCCCAAAATCTTTTTGGACCTATTTAATAGGATTTAGGGGGGGTCAGGCCTCACATGGAAAAGTCTTAATCATTCCTGTCCCTAAAACCCGGGAAGGATGCTTCCACACAGGAAAATTTTAAACCCTTTCCCTCACCAGGGGACTGCAAGCTGATGGAGAAAAATGGGAAAATTCAGGTTTCAGGGCTAGAAAAAAAAAACGGCGACCCATAAATAGGGTTTTGAAATTTAGATCGACCACGAGCACTGTAAGGTGGAAAAGCTAACAGAATTTTTCGCACAGCGACGTCACTGTTGCAGTCTTCTTTTTACCTTGAAAGGCTTTGATACCCTTGAAGCATGCATACTCAAAAAGTTTTATGACTTGGTTTAAAAGGGGGCTTACCTACCTTATACAAAAAATTCCTTTCTAACAGAAAATTTTAAAATTCGGGTGGGAAAAAGTTTTCTCCTGGGAAAATCAGTGGAAGGGGTCCCAAGGGAGGTCTTAAATGTGACCTGTTTGCCATTGCTTAAATGACATTTTAAAGGTTGTTCCAAGTTTGTCCATGTAAAAGTAGTGGATGACTTTACATGTATGCTCGGAGGAAACCAGGAGTGCAAGGACACATGCAGGCTCGTAAAAAGGTTACAGTGGACAACAATATGGGGTTTAAATTTTCCCCAAGCAAGACCCTGGCTAACATTTCCACAAAAAGAGGAAAATTTCCTCCTTCCCCCTATTAGGAGCAAACCCCCTGAAATTTGTCCAAGAGGTGAAGACTTGGGGTTTTTTTGATTAAGATCTGGGTGCCTCAATCAAACGTTTTAAAATAAAGGTACAAAAGCATTAGTATTTTGCGGGTTCTTTTTACATCTATTTGGGGTGCGACCCCCCCCAACGCTTTTGCGGCTTTACCCAGGCTTATTTGTGTAAGCTTGTTGGGTGAAGCTTATTTATCGAATCCAAAGTTCCCACGGGTGTTTTGACTGGTTCATAATGAAGCTCTCAGAATCTGTATGGGGGTTTAGGTCTTCACCTGTGGATCCCTGTTGCTGAGAGTGGAGAACCCCTCTTTCTTACACCGGAAAACATGAATCTGTTTTCTACCAGACTACAAAGGGTTAGATCTCCTACATCCAAAATTTGGTTTTTAACCCCTTGGGATAGCCGACCTAGGTAGGGGGAAAGAGGCTTGTGGAAAATTTTAATTTAAAAACTCTAAGGTTCGGCGTTGGGGAAATTTTTCCAAATTTTCCCCCTTGGACAATCAAATCAGCGGATTTAGTCGGAATTGGGAAAGGGGGGGATCCGAAGCAGAAGTCCCAGAGAAATTTTTTCGCACTTTCAAATACGGGGTCAGAGCAAATTTTTCAAATTTGAAATCTGTAAATGGCGGGTTTTTTCAGAGTGAGCAGAAGGAAAATGCATCTGGCAGTCTTTTTCTAGCACCTCGATCTTTACGCAGAGTTACTGCCATCCTTTCAGCAGTAAGATGTTGAGACTTGAAACCCTTCGTTTTGAATATTGTGACTCTGTAGTGCCTTGCAAACAATCAAAACTTAAAAACATCACATCCCTAGTGAGGGAGATTCAAATTTGGTTGCACTGATGCAAAAGAAAAAAAACTCTATGTTGGGTGCCCCGCATGTTGGGATCGTGGGAATGAGCGAGCTGAGCAGCGCTGCCAAAGGCACGCTGTCAGCCTTTGATGTCGTTTCCCCTTCCACAACCCACGCCCGCATCAAAGTTGTCTTTTGATAAATGTGGGAAAATGGAGGCATACCCCCAGAAACAAACGCGAGACATTTAAAATGACCTTGGCGTTTGGGGAACTACTCCCTCCCAACCCAAAAGTGGAAGTTGTATTAACAAGACTAAAAATCGGGGGCCAAGACGACTATGGGCCCAAAGATGGCTAAAAATGAAGCACTTGTGAAGGGGCCAAGAGAATTAAGTGCACATGTAGTGGAAAGATGTGCAACATTCCAGACCAAGACGTAGTATTTTCCCCATATAACTGAAAAAAGTATTGGGGGGAAAATTTTGGGCATAGAGGGTCTTATTTTATTTCCTTTGGGAGACTAATATTTTTAATAAAAAAATTACATAATGTTTATGCAATCATTTTTTGCACTTTGAGATAATTTATTTTTTGATTTTTTAAATTTTTTTATGTTTTGTAAGTATTTTTGAAATTTTTAAAGTTTTAAAAATTTTAATATTTTGTTAACAAGGTATTTCCCCCTAAGACCTACTGTTTACGCGCGATAATTTTAAAAAATCAAACAAAATCGCACAGAGACAAAAACCCACTAGCGTGAAAAAAAATAAAAGGACAGTAAAAAGAAAGGGAACAAAAATGATAACGATCATGTAACAATGTTTTCAATATAAAATATAAAAATTTTAAAACAATAATAAAAAGAAAAAGAAAAATAATAATCATATAATATAAAAAAGATGACAAAATTATTTTTTTTAAATTAGATTTTTTTCAACTTTCGACTTTCCCCGTTATTTCTTTTTCTACATTTTTTTTTTTTTTTATTATAAAGGACAGTATTTTTTGTCATCGTATTTATTATTATTTTCATTACCGTTTTATTTTCGGTTCATCTTGTTGTTATTTATGACTTCTTTCTTAAATTTTTTATTTTTTTTTTTTTTGGGTTTCTTTTAATGAAAATAACAAAGTGATATTTTTATAATGACTGATAAAAGGATAATAATATAAAAAAATATGATAATGACATAAAATAATGAAATGAGATAATGATAAAATAAAAAAATAATAATTAATAATGAAAATAATAAAAATTATAATAGTAAAAAATAAAATTAAAATAGTAAAAAAAGAAAATGACAAGACAATGAAAAGAAAATGACAATGAAAAGACAATGACAATGACAATGACAATGCCCAATGAAAATGATTGAAATGATAATGATAATGAAAATATTATAATAATAAAAACAATCAAAATAAAATAATAAGATAATAATAATAACAGCAACAAAAACAATAATTATAAAATAAAAACTTAAAAATAATAATAAAAATATAAATGGCCTTGAAAAGCCCCGGAAAAAAGAGGTATTTTGGGGCATGCCCCCAAACCATAGGCCCGACAGATTTCTATAGCCATTTTTCTTCGCAGCCTTTTTCCGCAGGGGGGTGGGTCCGCCAATCCTTCCTGTTTTTTTATGTTCGATCTTTTTTTCTCTTTCGGGTACATATAAAAAGGGTACCGAAAAATTTTCTTTGTGATGGGGACAAAAATAAAGCGCAAAAAAAAAATCACAAAAAATGCAAGTACGATCTTAAAAAAAAAAATTTATTATCTCATACATACCCAAGATGGGGCAACCGTTTTTTTAATTTCCCAATTTTTGAGAGAAAAAAAAAAAACCCAAAAAAAATCGATAAGATAGCCAAAACCCCTCGTACGTCGTCCATTCTACTAACTTTCCCAAAAAAAAAAAACCTGTGCACCCGATTTTAGAAGAAAGATTTTCTTTTAAATGCCCAAAACCCCCTGTAAATTTGGGGAAAAAGCGGCGGAGAAAAAAAAAAAAAGAATGTGAAAAAAAAAAGTTTCGAGAAAAAAAACCTTTGAAGTCGCGCCCCTGTGCCGGTTTCGAAGGCGTCCCTAAAAAAGTTGCCCCCGTAAAGCCCCCGGTAGTCAGTGGGGAACGTTCGGGCCCCTTTTCCCCAGGGGGGCGGCGGTTCGAGCCCCCCCAGGGGGAGAAGTTTTCAACTGTCGCCCCGGGGGTTACTGCTGTGGGTGGCACCACGGCGGGTAAGAATAGGTTCAGCCCAGTCAGCACCGTGGCCCGTGAGCGGTCAGCTTAGTCGACACAGGCCGGCTCCCCTAGGCATAGCCGGCGAGGCTAAAATTCGCATATCGGACTTATCCCTTTCCTCCGTAAAAAAAAAAAGAAAAACTAATTTGCTCTTACAAACGAGATTAAAAATTAATTTAGAGGGAAAAATTTTTTTTTTAAAACCCAAAACCCCCCCGTAAATCGGTGAAAAAACGGGGGAGAAAAAGAAAAAGAAGTGTGAAAAAACGTTTTGAGAAAAAAGCTTTGAAGTCGCGCCTCGTGCGCATTCGAAGGCTCCGTAATAAGTTACCCCGTAAAGCCTCCGGGCTGTACAGTGGAAAGTGCGGCCCTCATCCCAGGGGTCGGCGGGTTTGAGCCCGCCCAGGTGCAAAGTTGCATTTTCGCCCGGAGGTTTCTGCGTGGCCCGGGCACCACGGCGGGTAAAGGGCCCGGTTTGCCGATTTTGCACCCGCTGACACACTGAGCGAGTCGGGATTAGTCGACACAGACCAGGCTCCCCCCAGGATAGCCCGGCGGGCTAAAATGCATATCGGATTATCCTTACCTCCGAAAAAAAAAAGAACAAAAAATTTGCTATTTAAAAACGAGTTTAATAATGAACACTTCCCCAGATCTCTACTACTGAAGAGGGACATTAGAGGGTTCCTTACTGTAATAGTATGAAAACATGAACCCCTCCCACCACGGCAAGGTGACCCCAGTTGTAAAGGTCCCCTCTTTTTCTTACGAGAGTATTATCCCGTTTTTTATTTGGGCTACTTCAAGGTTTGCAAAATTTCCCTGTTTGCTAGACCTTTTCCCCCCGGGCTTTGGTTGCATAAAGAAAAGGGAAATAAGAAAAATTTTGCAGCGAACCCCAGAGCGCAACGAGATCGACAGAGTGAAACAAATACAACTTTATTTGGATGCTTTATCGGGGGCAGGGTTCTGGGGGAAAATCTGTTTTTACAAAAGAGTTGCCATCGATTTATTCTCTCCTCTTCAAGAAAAAATGAAAAAATTAGCCTAAAAAACCTAATAATCTGAACATAAATGTCCGAACAAATTAGGGCGCGGCTATAATATGGGGTATGCATAATACTGTATCTTCTTTTTTTTTGCATTTTTCGAACAACTTCTGGAACGTACAGAGGAATGTTGCCAGAATAACTTTTTTTTTCAGAATATTTTCGATTTGCATAATTGCGTCTAGAACAACGGAATATTTTGCTGGAATGTTGTCCAAAACGAGTTTTTTGGCGTAAACATCTCTTTTTCGCACGTTTCTAACAGTGGAGCAAAAAAGACCGAAGCAAAAACGTGTCAAAACATTCCCAATCAACAGTGTGACCTTTATGCCCAGGGCGTATTATCATCATTATAAAGCAAAATTTATCATATTATAAATTTTTTTTTTATTTTTATTTGTAAATTTTAATTTTTACTGGGTTATTATTCCAATATCTTTATCATTTTATCTTATTACTTATAATTATTATCTTGTCATTTATAATTTTTTATCATCATTATCTTTATTTTTATCTTTAATCTAATTATTATCTTATTGTAAAAATTAATTTAATTATTCCCAAAAATCATATAATCATATTTTGTTTTTTTCAGTGTTCTCTGAAATTTATTTTACTATCATAATATCTCAATCTGGTTCTGCCAAAAGGTGCTAGACAAAAACCTAATTTCCGTCCGTGATATGAAGTACCGGTAAAAAAGCTTCTCTCCCCACGGGGAAAAATAGTCTGTTTTTTTGGTTTTCAGGGGGATGAGGAACCACGGAAAACAGGTACAGGCCCCCCTTTTTCCTCACTGGGTGAAACACCCTTTGGGTTTTTCAGGAGAAGGGGTACTCCTTAAAACCCCGTCCTCATAGGAATTGCCTGGAAAAAGTTACTTCTCCCCCTCACTGGAAAACGTCTGTTTTTGGCTGTTCAGGGGATGAAGGAATTTACGGAACGGGGGCGGACCCCCCCTTCTTCACGAGGTGAAACGCTTTGGGTTTTTTCAGAGAGAAGAGGGATTCTTTTAAAAAAAGGGTACAGGCCCTTTGAGGGAGGGAAGGAAACTCCCTGGAAAAAGTGAAAGAGCCCCCCTCTCACTGGGGGAGGAGCAAAAGTTTCCCAAAAGAGCCCTGTAGGGGGAAAAGGGCATCCCCTCGGGTTCCCCACCCAGAGGTTCCACCTCTGGGGAGCCCAAAGGGGCAGCCGTGCGTGGCACCCTTGTGCACGGGGAGGGGGAGCCCTGGGGTTTGAGCGATGCCTGAATGAGTACACCCTAGGGCTAGCAACACCCCTCTTGGTCCCTTTTCCCGGCAAGCAGGCGGCCTGATTGTGGCCGGTCAGGTCAACGGTGGTCCCCCTCGGGAGGGTCAAACAGTCATGGCGTTGGTATCACACTGTCCTGAGTCCTTTTGCAAAGGGGCTAATTGGCGCGTATATCCACTCTCACCCCGTGCGGGTTAGCTTGTTTCAAACCTCAGTTTCCCCCTTTGTTGGCCCGTGGGGGGTGTGGGCGTGGAAAAAAAATAAAAAAACCCCCCAGACAATTTAAATGTTGACGATCATGCAAGGCCCAGACCACGGAGCCCCCCTGAGCCATTGTGCCTCCGGGTGGAAAAAGAAAACCCGAGCAAGGAGCACGTCACCTGCTCCCAGAGGGTGACAAGCCCAAAAAAACCATGCAAAACAGTCTGTCCACCAGGTTGTCCAACAGTGGACCGCGTGCTGGCCCCTCCGGGCCCAGCCCCCCGGGCCCAGGAAGGTACGGGTACCCCAAGACCCCCCCTGACCGATGGGCCACCAGCGGAACCAGGAAACAGCCTTTCCCCCAGAGCAAGCCCAAAGCCGAAAGGGGGGGCCGAAACGACCGGGGCCCGGAGACCGACCTGGGGAGATTTGGGCCCCCCCAAGGCTTTTCCCCCCAGTCAAGGTACCTGTAAACCCAAAGGCTTCGACAATGCCTCCCAAATGGTGGACATTGGAGCCCCAAGCAAAATCGGTTGTCAATGGGGTTTGCCATTTCAGAGATGATCATCTGCCCAAATAAAGCCCCCTTTTTTTCCGCGGGAAAAACAAAGGACTAAAAGATGGGAGGAAAAAGCCTTTCACCACTGAATCCTGAGGAAAAATGTCAGAGGGTGTATTTGGCTTCTCAGTCTCGTATGATGTGGAGGTGATCGCATACACCCACACGTCGGGAAGGCTTCCCGATTGTTAAAGGGGAAGACCCAACCAGTCAAGCCTGGTGCCCATGAAATACCCCCAACCTCTCCCCCTGATTGGGTAAGGGGGTCCCTACAACCAAAGTAGTACGGCACCCCGCGGTGTTTCAAGTGCCAGAATAGGACACCACCAGGCTTGCACACCCAAACCCAAAATGTAGTGCTTGAAGGCACACAAACCGAAGGTGCATTAAGGGCCCTACAAAGAGGAAAAAAGGCACAAAAAGCAAATGTCCCAACTGTGCCAAGGGCATCACCCCGGGGCCCTGGCTTGTCTGTCAGGAAAGAGGCGGCCCTCAAGCCCCCAAAAAGGTTTTGTAAGAAGTTACCAGATTTGTTCCCCCCCCCCGGGCACCATGGTGGGGGAAAACAAAAGTAAAAAGGCCTCCCTCCTCCTAGAGGAAGGAAGCCGTCCCCCAGCTAAAACCCAGAGATCTCCGAAAAACGGGAGTTCCCAAAATGAAACAAGTAAGAAAGAACCAGGAAAAAAGGGTTTTCAACAGCCCACACGTCCCCCAAAGCAGGGACATCCTCCTCGATGAGGAGGACATGTAAACCCTGCAAAATGCTGTAGTCCAGAGGGGCAACCCTTGGGAAGGATGAGTGAAGAGGGGAAAAGGGCAGGAGGTCGCCAGAGGGCATTGCCCAAGTCTGTCGCGCTAAAGGGAAGAAGCTGGAAAGGGAAAAAACAGCCCCACCTTTCCCCCCCGGGACGAGATCCCCTCCCCCCCCAAACCAGGCCATCCCTCCGGCAGGCCTAAGGGACTTAGGCCAAGCCAGAACCAGAAAAAGGGATCTTGCTAAAAGGCCACCCAAAAGAATGCACAGATCCCTGGGCAGAAAAAAGCCGAAATAAACAAGTCAAAACCCCCAAAAGGTCTCCAAACCCCCCGGGGGACCCAGATAGCCTGACAGCCGAAGAAGACCCTCAATCAGGAGGACTTCGTAAGGGTTGTCAATCCAAAGACAGCATCCGAATACGCAGTGGAGTCCGTGGAGAGGTTTGGCTGGCGGTCGATGAGCCCGTCATAGGGGCTTAGGGCACTAAACACCCTCGGATGTGGCCCACCAAATGCCGCCCGAATCCAAGATGGAAATCAGACAAGGCCCTCAGGCTTTTCAGAAGCTTGGCCCGCTGTCAAGAAGCAATGAACCACAGAAGGTGAAACGTGGAAGTGCTACAAGCCAGACTTGTAAATGCCATTTTAGAGGCAGCCTCACTGACCATACCCCAAAAATCGGCCCGGGTCCCGGGGGCCAAAAACGACTGGACTTAAGACGAGTTTTGGGAGGGCAACCACAGGGGAAAAAATGTGCCGAAACTCTCCGAAGGGAAAAAACCCCCCACAAAACCCAACCCTTCTAAGGGGGCTGTCAAGGATGCCAAAAAAAAAATGCCAGCAGGTCAGCAGGAAAAAAGGGGTGGAATGGTGGAGTCTTTGATCACCATACCCCCCTCTCAGAGTTTTGGCAAGGGCAAACCGCTCCCCCAAAATGCACGCACCATGACCCCCCGTCAAGGCGAACAGACTGGCACCGAGTTCCAGCGGAACAAAAAAGCAACGCCTGCCAGCCGAACTGAGGGGAAGACAAGAAAGGTTACAACCAGACGACTTTCTCATATTGAGAAAGGGGAGCCCAACCCAATAACTAGACATTATGTTTTCTGAGGGAACTAAGAAATGCAAAAAACCATTTGTAACACAACCCGGGCTAACGGGATTGTACCCCATCATTTCCCCCCTGGGGGTGTAGGTACTTGCTTCCTAACTCATCAAAAAGTCCCGGGGAAAATTTTACTCTACCCCAAGTGGAAGAGGGCTACATGTTCCCCCCTAAACCAAAGGGCCGGGGGAAATACCGCCCCCATCTCTCTCCTCACTGTCTGGCGAGAGATGGTACGAACCCGGGTCCGAGGAAAAGGGACCCCCCCCAAAAAAACCTCCCCCGGGGCATGAGACAGCGCACGCAAGCCCCCATTCTTTAGCACAAAAGGATGGGTACATCGGGCTATATTCCTTATCTGGAGAAGGGTTTTGTTGGGAAGTCCTCTTGCCATTTAGGGAACCTGATCCAAAAAAGGGAAACAGGGTAAACTCTTGGTTTGGGGAAAGGGGACACTTTGAAAAGACAGCCCGAGTCAAAATTTCCAAAGGGACCATCACGCCATGCCACTAAGAAAGGAAAAGCCCCGGGTGGGGTTCTCGTCCAGCCCCCCTTTTAAAACCCTTTAAGCCTGTATTTTCAAAATACTCCCAGTGGGGGAAGATCATTCCCCTGCAGAATCTTGCATCATCTCCAGGACCTTACTGCTTAAACAAGCCCCAAAGTTGTTGGACCCGTATCCCAGAGTGTTGCAGAAGACTAAAATTAGCAGCAAAATCCAAAACCCTGGCCTGGACAGAGAGTTTAAGGGGACAAGTCTGAAAACCCGGGAATGGGTTGGGTGGGAGGGCTACCTTTCCTTTGGGGAAGGATAGACCGGACCCTCTCCTTCCCCCAGGAGGTCCAGACCCGGGTTTACCGGACAAAAAACAAGAGTCTGTCATGAGAGCAATGATTGGGAAAACGCATAGGGCCAGACACAGAGTACTAAAATCATTCTATGTACAGCTGTGGCCCCTTGTAGACAATCCTCCCCCGCTTGATTGCATTAAAAAAATATAAAAACCAATGAGCAGTCCAAAACGAAGCCGCCGGGGCATTTGGATGCCCCCAAAGGGGGGCGAAGGTCCTCAACCTCCTAGTGGAAACCTTCTCCCCTTGGGCCCACGAACGATTAATGGTGCACAATTTTTATCAAGGTCATCCAGGCTCCCCCGGAATACAACCCCCGACAAAAAAGTCAGACCCTAGAACAGATAAGAGGTTTTCAAACAAATCGGGGCTCCCCAGCCAGGTGTTAATAGCCATCAGCTCAAAGAACCCCTTCTTGCCAAACATGACTTTTCCCCCCCCTGACTTTTCGAAACTCTACGTGGGCACAAAACCCCGTAGGTTTTTGGGCATGAGACTGGCAAAAAAAAAATGAATATTCCACATAGCCAAAGGGAGAAACCCAGAGGGTCATTGCAACCATCCTCCCCCAGGCAGCAGAACTATTACCGGATGGACGGTTGATCCCTTGACCCACACTGCAGCGCCAGTTAGCAGCAAGGGGTGCCCCAAAATCCCTGAGAGTAACAGCAACGCCCTCGTTCAGGCGAGGCAGTTTCTTCATGGGAGCATGAGCCCGCGTCCGGAGGGAAGGACACGGGTCATCACACGACTCCCAAAAGGGCCATCGCTGGGGTTCAGCGCGAACCCACTGAGTATTACCTACGAACCCCCTCACACTGGACAGAGGATTCCCGCACAGGGGAAAAATTACATAAAAGGGTTCCCAGCCACAAGGATCAAAGGGGAAAGAGCTTTTCGGGGGACTAGCCGAAGTTTTCAGGGGGATGCCCCCTAACCCCTTAAATCCAGAGCAAAATACTAGGAAGAAGTGTACGGTGATGCACCTCCTTCCCCCTGCGTTCACAGAGAGGAAAGCGGATCCCCCCCGGCCAGCTGGTCCCCAGACGCCCCCGGATAAAACCACTGGCACTCTAAATAAAAAACAGAGGTCCCAAAGTTTTTTGACGGAAATGCGCCTGGGGTTTCCCTTGTTCATGGCAGTCATAAACAATAGAACTGAAGAAGGTGTTGCATGTTTTGCGGTGACCCGAACCCCAACTTGTGCATACTTAGAGTTTGTGTGGACACGAAATTTCCTGAGACAAAGCCCAGAACACAGCGTCGTGTGGTAAAGAGTTTATGCGAGAGTTACCCCCGGGCTACGGGGGCCCCTGCTCCCCACTAAGCACCGATGTCAGGGGCCCCCCCCAAGTGAAAGCCAAAAAAAGTTGACACAACCGGGCCCAAAAGTGAAAGCTCGGGCGAAGCCAGAATTCGAAATTCATAGCAACAGTTAGTGTTTTGCCCGGGCCACCCTTCGCCTTAGGGGGGTTCACCCAACCGGCCCCCACAGACTGTGCTCAGCGGCCCCGTGTGTGGGACATGGACCCCCCCAGGTTTGTACCTTAAGACCATCATGTGCCCCTTTTACATGTGTTTGACGTAAGTACGTGACTACCACAACTGTTCCTTGAGACTTTTATAGACTGGTGACAGCGGAGCCGTTGTGCCCTTTTGGGGCTCGCAAAACTTTTTTGGGCCACCCTCTTATTCTTTTCCCTTTTCTCCCATAAATGTTTAAAGCCTCGGTTTTTTTGGGTAAAAGCTAAGGACGGCAAAGGCACATTTACACATTTTTTTTGAAATCAGATCACTTACCATTGATCGTGTATGGTCAAAAAACAAAAATATCTTCGTTTTAAGTAGTTATTAATTTTTCTTGTTTTTTGGGGATTTTTTTGTTTCAACAGCAAAGAATTTCGATTTGTGATTTTATTATCACGAATATCATTTTATTTTTTCTAATTCCCCCCCTCGCCCCCCTGACCGCACTTTCTACCCTTTGGTTGGTTTGGGGGGTGGAAAGGGCAAAAGAGGGCCACCGTTTTCCCCCTAATTTTGTTGTTTTTTTGAACCTTGGGGGTTAACCATGCACCGTACATTGCCATTGGTGACATGTTCTATCGGCACAGAACGGAGCTTTTTAACAGGGTTTAAATAAATTTATTATTTTAGTATAGTGAGATCTTCCCCCCCTATAATAGTGCACATGTGCCTGATATAACCCGGGGGGGCGCAAAATTCCCCAAAAGATCTCCGCCTGACATTCTTGTAGGTACATGTAAAAACCCAAGTTATGTTGACGGCAATTCGATTGTGTGACCGCAGTACGCCTTAATTTAAAGTAGGATAGGGGTTTAAGCTAGAATCATTTTTTGTTTTAATCAACCTTCTCAAACCCTAAAAATCGTTTCAGTTTTGGGTAATCCAAACGATGGGAGTGATAAGTTTAAAACCCAAAATGAATTCCGACACCCATCACGATACACAGGGAAAAAGAGTTTTTAGATTTTCCGGCTCGGTTCACTTCAATGTACGGGATTTGGGGAGAGGATCCCCCTCCCCCTCAATGAAGTTAACAGCATAGCAGACTGGACTCAGTAGTTTAGATTTCTGAGCAAAAGATTTGCTTGCTAAAAAGCTTGAAATTTTTTTTCAGTGTGGTAGTTAAATAATTTTAATAGCTACATTTCAATTTTTTTCAGTTTTGTAATATAACGCAATTTATGTTTATTTCATTCTCTGTGGAGGTCACTCCACTTTCTTTCCCTTTCCCCTCACGCCTCAACACACCAAAACATCAATTTCATCACTCACTACCCACCAAACAAAAGCATGAAAAATTTTCATTCAAGGGGTGTTTTCGTCGTATTGCCCGGATAAGAGCTATGATGTACTCTTTTTCCCCCGATTTTGTTAGTCATGACGAGGGGCCGTCTTATTTATCTCGGTGACAATTTTTTCAAGTAAAACCTTGCGGAATGCCTTTTTTTGTTTCCCCTTTTCACTCCTACTATCAGAGAC
>NW_023660675.1:12500-18896 GCF_015228065.2 Penaeus monodon | reverse complement strand
ATTATTATATTATTATCATTGTTCTAGTATGGTCATTATCATATTATTATTTATTATTATATATATATTATTATTATTACATTATTATTAGTTGTTATTATTATATTATAGTATTATTCATTATTATATGTATTATCATTCCGATAATGATGGATTATTATAAAAATAGCAATAATAATAATAATAATAATAATAAATAATAATGAATAATATAATAATAAAATAATACTAATAATATAATAATAATAATAATAATAATAATAATAATAATGATAATAATAATGATAGATATAGAATGATATGGATAATAATAATAATAAGTAATAATAATAATAGAGAAATAATAATATATAAAAAAAAAAAATGATATAATAAACAAATAACAGTAACAACAATATAGTGATTAATAATAATTATTAATAATAATAAATAATGATAATAATAATAATAATGATAAAATAATAATAATAATGATAATAATAATAATCATAATGATTAATAATAATAATAATAATAATAATAAATATTAATAATAATAATAATAATAATAATAATAATAATAATAATAATTAAATAATGGATAAATAATTAATGATATATGATAATATTAAATTGTGTCTGCCCAAATAGTATATATATGATATATAATAGTTAATGAAATGATAATGATTATAAAAATGATTTATCAGTAATGATTAACAATAACAGTAGCAATTGATATTGATGATAATAACAGCAGTAATGGTAATAATATAATAAAATAATACGATAAACAAGGACTTTAATGAATAATTAATAATAATAAAGAATAGTAATAATAATAATAATAATAATAATGAATAACCAAAATGATAAAATAATAATAATAATTAATAATAATTGCATAATAATAATGATAAATAATAATATGATAATATAATAATAATAATAATATAATACTATAATAATAATAATATATATAAGTAATAATAATAATAATAATAATCATAATAATGATAATGATAATCTAATAATAGTAGTAGTTAGTAGTAGTCCATGTAGTAGTAGTAGTAATAATAATGATAATAATAATAATGATAATAATAACAATAACAATGATAACAATAGCCAGAATAATAATAATAGGAATTAACTATGATGATAACAACATCGATTATAAAAACATCCAAAAAATAATGGAAAAGTTAGGACTAGGACGGTGCAGTTTCACATATCGCTTATGTAAATGTCGTAGAGAAGCCACAATGCCTTTGTTTATCAAAGGGGAAGAGTGACCACCGAAAATGTATTTTGATTAAATAAAGTGGAGGGGAAGAAAAATCTTAAGGGTTACTATGTTATTATCAAATTCGAGAAAGAGATTTAGTGTTTAAAAAAAAATGTCATACAATTTAAATAAGCTATAAATATGATAACATATAGCGGAGAAACAACAAGCTGCTTTTCCTCACACGTTCAAGCTTCACACGATCTTCAACATGATATTACGTAAAAGAAATGTAACAAGAGTTTAATTATGTAAAAGAAAATGTAAACAAGGTTTAATTTGGATGTAGTTACATATTCAAGCTATGACAACTACGAATATTTTACAGGGAGTTTAGAGCAATATCATATTTTTTATTTTGTTTTTTTATCTGTGGATAATGATTTGCTATTTTCGGATTTGTGTTTTAAGATTCCAGAAAAATCCTCGTCGCAACTAGAACTTAATCACTCTAGACAAGGTTCAATTTGACTAAATACTTTGGAAAAGGAAAAGCCTTTCAGATACATCTTTAAATAATTCACTTATAATCCTGATGAAGATTTAATTGAAACGCGCCACTTACATGTTTTGTTCATTCATGCCTTTTCTGTGAAACTGAAACAGATTTTAAACCCCTTACCATTAAACATTTATGAATTAGAATATTGGGTTGTCACCATGATATCAACATAAAGCGCAGTAGCACGAAACACATGCTTAATGTTTTATGCTCACACACACACACACACACACACCCCACACACACAACACACACACACACACTATCTCACACACACACACAAACACACACACAACACTGTATCCAAGTTATATCTAAAATTTATTTTTCTGAAATTTTTGTGCCAGTGCTATTTGAACTATCTACTTTTAAATTCTACATTATTTAGACATTTTTGCATAATTTGTCTTATATATATATATTATACTATAATATATCATATATAATATAATATATTATATAAAAATTTTATATATATATATATATATATATATTATATATTATATAAATGTGTGTGTGTGTGTGTGTGTGTGTCTGTGTGTGTGCAAATACACATGCTCACTCTTTTCCCTGTTTATTAATATATTCTTCTCACTCACATACTGTCATGTTACCTTTTCCTCTTCCGCAAAATCCATGTGTCATTGTAACACTTCCTTCTTCACCACCAAATGCCACATGCAAAAATAGGTGATTTATAGCCATCCTTAAATTTCACTGTACAATTTATGACAGGACCCTCCCTGCGGGGGAACCAAGCAGAAAGCACCTCGCTCTTGGGGAGCAGCCGCACTCCATCTTTACTCTTTAATAAAGGAATGGAGACATTGGTTGCTGCCTTAGACAGTAAACCATCATTCAGTATAACACACAACACACACCCCACACACAACACACACCACACCACCCACACACACACAAAAAATATATATATATATATAATAAAATTTTAAAATATATATATATATATTATATAAAATTTTTATATATATAAAATATTTATAATATAATATATATTAATATAATATATAGTAGATAGATGTAGATAGATATAGATGGTCATATTATATTGCTATTGTTATTATTCCCAAAAAAGGCTTCCTTAGAAAAGGAGAGAATAAGAAATTCGTAGATCCAGCAAGAGAGCAATAAAGAGTTCCATCTCTTTCTCACCTTATCGCGATTTCATTTATCATATTCCCAAAACATTCGGCAGCGCCTATGGTTTTTTCTTCGTTTTATATTCTCTCTCATTTCTCTCTTTTTTCCCGAAAAAAAATCGTGCGTTTTGACACTTTCGGATAAACTTTGGTTCAGCACCCAAACTCTCGGTTGATTTTTGGAGAAATCCCGATGGTCATTTCAGGAAGGGGAGAATGGTGTTCGTTTTTTTTTCGATCTGATTGCGGGGGAAAAGTAGTGTTTCATTTTCATTTTTAAAAACTCTCTACGAACAAATAAAATGTAAAAAGGCCACTCTCTTTCTTCTTTAGATGAATGATAATTATATCATCTCCCTTATAACTGTTGTTTTCATTGTTATTGTTTGATATTATATTATTGTAGGCTGACTTTAACAGATCGACATCACCTCGGGCGCTACGTGGTGAGGCCAGCTCTCGACCATGTCACATGCCTACCACTTCTACACGAAGCTAGGCGGTAGCTTCCCCGAACAGTCATGCTCCCTGGTTGCGTCTTGATTGCCCAACCAGGGTGCGCAATAAATGTACATAAGACCTGCTTGTACACTTCCGAACGCCGACCCAGACAGCACACCGGCTTCCAGCGCGTGCTGTCGTGGTTTTGGTCCCTTTGGAAAGTTACCGAGATCCTGTTGGCCCTGGATCCCTACGATGACCTGAGTTACTGAAGGAGGAATAAATTCTGCAGGAGACCCTGTGATTCTGTCCAGGTCTTGGACAAGAAGTCCCGGGATCCGCATCCAGAGACAAAACACAAACACACACACAAACACAAAAACAAACACAAACACAAACACCACACACACACACACACACACACCACAACACACACACACACACACACACACACACACCAAAACACAACAACACACCACCACAAATATATATATATATATATATATATATATATATATATATATATATATATATATATATAAAAATATATTTGTGTGGTGTGTGTGTGTTTGTTGTTGTGTGTGTGTGTGTTTTGTGTGTTGTGTGTGTGTGTGTTGTTTGTGTGTGTGTAAAGGGGGAAAATAAGGGAAGGAAGGAAAAAGGGAAGAAATTGACAAAGGTTTTCAGCAAGTATGAATGAGGCGTGAAAGTTAATTTGGGGAAACCACCCAATGACTGAAACGAGCATGGATGTGTGTGAGGGATGAATGTTTTATTTTTTAATTAGTTATACATTTTGTAAATTAATCAGTGGTGAGGACACACCGTAACGAAAAAACATGAAGGGAAATCACCCGTGAAAGACTGTGGCGCGTAATAATGTCGCTTTACCGAGGAACAAACAATAGTGAATGGGAGGAGTGGTAACTCCAGAGAAGCGCGGGCACGCCGTTTGCAAGGAGCAAGACAAGGAAAAGGTCTTGCTACTCTGACGGACAAATAGAAAAGGGATGTGAGTCTGCCTCGTGCTTGACTGAAAATACGAAGTGTTGGCTAAATACCCTTCTCCCACAAACCCTCGGGACCTTGGGCCCGCCGTCCATATTATCACAAAAACACCGGCAGAGGGGCCCCGGGGGTGTGTGGACGGGAGCAGAACACAGGCAGGGGGGCGAGTGTGATACGTACGAGGGTGGTGAAGCCACCAGGGGAGTCGACGACGTCAACATCTCGTCTTCTCCTCGCCCACGGAAAGAAAGAAGAACGCCGAGAATCGAGCGCGAAACTATGTGCCGAAAATGCACAGCGTTGCGTAGTGATTGCGGAAGTAATAAATGTGCGTGTTTTCACTGCCTCGTGACAGTAGTGTGCGTTTATTTTCACTGCCCCGTGACAGTAGTGTGGTTTTTGTTTTTCACTGCTTTGTGACAGTTTTTTCCCGTGGTGTTTTTTGTTTTTCACTGCCTGTGACAGTTTGGTGTGTTTTTGTTTCACTGCTTGACAGTAGTGAGTGTTTTTGTTTTCACTGCCTCGTGTACAGTTAGCGTGGTTTTTTTTTCCGCCCCGTGACAGTAGTGAGTGTTTTTGTTTTCACTGCCTCGTGACAGATTTTGGGTCCGCACATCACGTGCGAGGATGGAATATTCGAAATAAATATTAAACATAAAATTCGCTTCCCGAACCCACTATGACAATCAGCCGAAAGAGAACAAAAAGATCACGGGTGTGACGTTTTATATAAACTAAAAAATCAGTAAGAATATGATATAATATCATAGAACCAATATCCCAATATATATATTATTATAATAAATAATAATATATATAAATATATATATATTTTATATAATAATAAAATATATATACAACACATTACACACCACAAACCCCCACACAACACACACACACAGCACACACAACACACACACAACACACACACACAAGAAAATATATATTATTTTAATATAAATATATATTATATATATAATATTTATATATATTTATATTATATATATATATAATAAATTTTATTTATATATTAATATATATATATAAATATATTATATAATATATTATATATATATATATGGGTGGTGTGGTGTGTTTGTTTTGTGTATGTTGTGTATGTGTGGTTGTGTTTTGCTCGGATGCGGATAATAATATCATTATATATTTTAAAATTTTAAAATATATAAAATTATATTATATATATATATATATATAATTATATATAATATAATAAAATAAAAAGCAGCTGTATACAAATTCTGTTTCCTCCCCTCTTTTTTCAAACCTCCTTCTTTGACATTAATTGAATGCTTTCGATAAATGTTTTTTTCCTCTCTTCTAAGCCAGATTGTTGTGACGGTAGTGTTTGTTGATAGTCCTTTGTCCGTTTTGTGCTTTTTGGATATGTAGTGATTTAAGGTGCCCCTCTCTCTCTCTTTTCCTCTCTCTCCCTCTCTTCTCTCTCTCCCCCTCTCTCTCTCTCTCTCTCTTCTCTTTCTCTCCTTTTTCTCTCCTCTCTCCTCTTCTTTTTTCTCCCCCTCCTCTCTCTCTCTCTCCCGGTTTGCTCCGATAATTCTGCTCTTTTTAGTTATTTTTCCTCCTTTTTTTCCTTTGCACTTATGTTCTTTTTGACTCCGCTCTTTCTCCTCCTTTTATCGAATTTTATTATTCCTTATGTTTTCTAATTTTCTGCATTAGTCTGGAGCAACCCTCTTGCCCAGGGTCAGCGCGCGGCCAAAGGAGCCTTGAATACGTTCCCTTTTAAGGGCCCCACTGCGTCGAGAATAAGCGGGGGAAAAATTTTCCCACACCAAGCCGCTACTCACACACACACACACAACAACACACACAACACAAACCCCACACAAAACACACACACAACCACACAAACACCACGCCACACCTACACACACATTTTGTAAAAAAGTCCTTAAAGTAAAGAGAGACCCCTATGTACTAGGATGGTGGGTGAAATGAAGTTGGTACGGCCTTGTTTTCCTTATTTGAAAAAAGATGAC
>NW_023660675.1:0-10000 GCF_015228065.2 Penaeus monodon | reverse complement strand
AATTAAACAATAAAGCAACAAAACATTAACAGTAGAGCAACAAAAACAGCAACACTAATAATAAAAACAAAATCAGAAATATTTAATAATAATAAAAATAGCATTGCATATAATGGAAACCCTGATAAAATGATGATGTAATAAAAATAATCATTTTAAAGATACAAATGATGTAATTAAAAATAGTAATGGTAATCATAATGATGATAATAAGATAATAATTATGAAATTTAAGAATCAATAATATATAATTTTAAGTCTACCAAAACTAAGGAATAAGTATATCATCACCAAACATTTACATAAAGTTTAGCATTATCATATTTTTGCAAAGCCCTAATAAAAACATGAAGGGAAATTAGTATTCAAACGATATCACGCCCCAACAACACAGTACGGAAATACACAGTACGGTCATGGTAAGAATACGCAGATAGCAGAAGCCCTTGATCATATTTTTCACAGCCCTTATTCGAGGTAAGAGAGCCACACTATTTTTTAAACGTTGGTTCCAAAGGAAAATTCCAGTAGAAAAAAGTTACCCGTTCTCGCTGTATGGTTACGTTTTGTTTCATGGAAAAAGTTACTAATTTAACTTTAAAAAGACTCAGTCTAGATTTAAAAAGATCATAAGTTCGAAGAAAAAGGTATGACTTTGGTTTCACCCTGTTCGAAGGATGCGACGTCACTTTAGCTTTATTTTACTTACCTTTACTTCTTAATATTAATTTTTTTGGATATTAAAAACTATATACACACATCTCTCATGTTATTATTGTTTAATGAAAGTATTTAGTTTTTAGAATGAAAAAAATCACTAACTGTTATGCATGCAGCCGATCGGGGGCAAAGAAAAAAGTTGAAGGATTTAAGTATTCTGAAAACAAAACAAAGCTTCAAAGGAGTTTAATGCAAACACGGAATATTTCCTTTTTTATTATGCTTTTTAATTTCAATTAATACAACGATTGTTGTGTTTTTTTTGGGGTCATATCAAAATTTTGTTTGACCCAGGGGTTGAGTAAGTGTACGAATGTAAGTGATCCCAAAGGAAAAGTCTAAAGAAAAAGTACTAGATTCATGCATGAGGGAAGGTATAAAAATAAGGATTATAAGAAGAGATCTGAAACTGTATATTCTCTTTACTTTTAAAATCTGTATCTTTTTCTTCTTTCTCCTCTCTCCCGTCTCTCCCTGTCTCTTCTCTGTCTTTTGTCTTTTGTTCTGCTCTTCTCGTCTCGTCTCTGTCTCTGTCTCTCTCTCCTCTCTTCTCTCTTTTCTCTTTCTCTCTCTCTCTCTCTCTTTCTCCTCTCTCTTTGTCTCGTTTCTTCTTTCTTCCCCTACTCTCTCTTCTCTCTCTCTCTCTCTTCTCTCTCCTCTCTCTCTTTCTCTCCTTCCTCCTCTCTCTCTCTCTGTCTTTTCCTCTCTTCTCTCTGTCTCTCTTTTATCACTCTCCAGTCTTCTCTCTCTCTCTCTTTCTCTCTCTGTCTTGTTTTCTTTCTTTAATATTTTATTATATAATATAATATATATATATAATATTTTAATATATATATAAAAATATACAAATGGAATATTATAAATACATAATATATAATATATATATAAATATAATATTATATATATATATATATTTATAGTATATAATATATTTTCTACACACTTTTTTACAACATACATACATTCAATATCATAGCAAAAAATTTTAATATATATTATATAATATAATAATATATATAATATATATAATATATAAAACAAATATATCTATAATATATAGATAAAATAGATAGATAGAAGATTAATATATATAAAATTTTATATATATATTTTATAATATATATAATTTATTATATATATATATACATATTTTTATTTTTATTATTATTTTTCTTTTTTAAAATTTATTTTATTATTATTATTAATTTTTTAAACCTGAAACTTTTATATTCTTTATATATGTATTTTATTTTTAAAAATATATATATATATATATAATTTTATATAATTATATATATATATATATATATAATATATTTATTTTTTTATTTATTTATTTTTAAATATGTGTGTTTTTGTGTGTGGGGGTGTGTGGGGGGTGGGTGGGTGCGTGTGTGTTGTGTGTGTGCGTGTATATAATATATTAAATATAATAAATATTATATATATATTTTATATATATATATATATATATAATCATCTTTTAACGGTGGTAGTCTGAGCCGCCGTGGTCAAGCATGATACTAATTCCCAGTTTTCATCTTATATATATAATATATATATTATAATAAATATATATATAAAATATATATATATATATATATATATATATATATATATTACAATACACAGATAAATATGTATAATTAAATGTGTGAAACCCACAAATATATATATTTTATAATTATATATTTAATATTTATATATATTATATTTTTAATATATATAATATTAATAATAAAAAAAATATAATATAATATATATATATTTTTTTTTTTTTTTTTTTTTTCTTTAACAGTTTCCTTGCACTGCAAGGCACGGGGCCTTTTCCAACCATATCAGAGGTATTCGGCAGACCAGCCTTGCCTGATAGATCCCCTTTCCTAATAACCGTTTTTCGGACGCTAACAGTTGCCACGCGGGACTTCCCCCACGACAATAGTTGTTTGCGCTCGAGTAGCTTTCGGAGCGGAGGCATTTTTCGATCCCCTCGGGGGGGGGAAATGAACTGGGGCCCAAAGGGTCAGATATAATATAGGTTTTGGCAGATACCCTTCCCTCTTTTTCTCCCGGGGTTTGGGCCCTCAAAGGGGGGGTTGTAGTAGCAGATTAACTTTTATATATATATAATATTATATATATTTTTATAATATATATATATATATATATATATATTTATAAATATATAATTTAAAATATTAATATAAATATAAAATATACACACACACACCCACACAACCACACACCACACACACACACACACAAATATAATAATATATATAATAAATATAATATAAATATATATATTAATATATAATATATATAATATATATTTATTTATATATATAACATAATATATTTTAAAATAAAATAATATATATTAATAATAATATATATAAACGCATGAAAAATTTTTATATAATATAATATTATAATATATAATAATTAAAATATAAAATATATATATAATATATATATATATATATAATACACACACACACACACCACACACACACACACACACACACACAACACACACAACAACACATACAACAGAAACAGACAAATACACACACACACACACACACACACCACACACACACATACACACACACACAACACACACACACACCACCACACACACACACACAATATACATATATAATAAATTTTTAAAATATATATAATAAATATATATATTATATATATAAATATATATATAATATATATTTTACAATATATCCCCATCCTCTTCATCACTGTATTTAATTATATGCAAACATTATTTCCATCATTTTCTTTATATATTCAATAATTACTTAATTTTACTATAGTTATAGTTAAATCATCTTTTGACTATTCACCAGCAGTATTTTAAGAATATTGCTTTGGTTTCCTCAGACCTAAAAATCAGAAAGCAGATTACGTGATTTACGACTGGACCAACACATAGTTTCCAATGATTTGGTTTAAGAATAACTCAGTGGATTTAAAAGTCCGAATGGGTTAAGTAATTGGGAAAGTTCTATGCCTCGAGTGATTGCGGTCTCAGAAATTTTTAGCAAGGAAAAGGGGGAAAGGTAGGTAGAGCCTCTTAGGTCAGGTCCGGGTCACTTGAGTCGACCTTTTTTTGATATTATTATGAAACCCTATGCTAGTGAGTTACAATACCATGCCATACATCAGGGAAAGGCCATATAAGGTTATGTCATCAATAGCTCAGGCTGGTGAAGAGAAGCATCACCAGGGCGTATTAACTTGTATTTTTGTTGTAGTAGGGGAAAAGAGGGTTAGAGAGACTGTTTCGAACCACGTCCTGGGAACTTTCCAACAGTTTCCCTGATTTATTTTTTCAAGAATTTTACAAGAAAAACAAGCTTCCCTTAGTCAACAAATGTTCCCGGATCAAAATGCAGACAAGACGGTAACAGAGAGATAGATAGAAGTAGATAGATAGAAGAGAGAGAGAGAGATGATAGAGAGAGAGGGAGAAGAGAGAGAGAGAGAGGAGGGGGAGGGGAAGAGAGAGAGAAGAGGAGAGGAGGGAAAGATTTTTTTCTAATAATTTTTTTACGTCCAGTGGGGCGACAAACAGTTTTACAGAGTAGTACAAAAAGGGGGCCGTGTCTCGCAGGGACGGGGTGAACTAATATACACAAAATTTAAGGAATATGCATATCAAATTATTTTTAAGAGAGGGAAAATATATATTTTATATATATAAATATATATATATATATATATATATATATATATTTATATAATATAAAAATATATATATAATATACACATGCACACACACACACACACACACACACACACACACACACACACACAACACACACACAACCCCCACACAATATATATATAATATAATTTAATAATATTATATATATAATTATTATATATTATATTTAAGGGGAAAGGAGAGAAAGGAAGAGAGAGAGAGGGGAAGACCCGGGGAGGAAGGAGGAGGAGAGAGGGGAAGGGGAGAGAGATGTGAAAAAAGAAGGAACTGAAAACGAAAAAAAACCAAAAGAAGAGAAAGGACCCAAAATTGCGGGACCCGATGGAGGAAGAAAAAAGAAGAGAGAAACAGAACCCCCCAGGGGGGAAAGGAAAAGGGTTTTTTTTGGAAAAAATTCGTTTATTCTAGGGGTTTCAAAAATCTGTTAAATCAAAAAACAAATAATTTCAAAAATCTTCATCCCACCTCAGGAACCTTTAACTTTTTTCAGATTTGCAAAAACTTTGGAAAATTAATATGGTTTTTATTCAAATAACCCCTTCAAACAATTTTTTTCCGACCTTCCTCGCCCGTTCCCTTCCCCCCAAAATTTAAAAACCAAAAGGGGCCAATTTGAAGGAAATTTAGTGAGAAACAGTTTCAGGAGGAGGCCCAAAAAAAAAAAAAAGAGGAGAGGATGGGGCCCCCGGGGGGGTTTTGGAATTTTTGGGGGCTGAAGAAAAACAAAAAGGGGAGAGAGAGAATGGGGGGGGGGGGGGGGAGGGGGGGGGAAAGAGGAGAGAGAGAAAAGAGAGAGGGGAGGGAAAAGGGGGGAGAGAGGAAAAGAGAGAGAGAGAGAGGAGAGAGAGAGAGAAAAGGGGAAAGGGGTTCTGTAGTGTGTGCTCCGACCCAGGTTTGCAGAACAGGGATTCTGAGTTGGATTAAAAAGGGGGGGGAAAAGTTAGCGTGCCGAGGCAGTGGTAGGTGGGTGGTAGCGAGCGGTAAATCTCACCAGTCGTTAAAAAAAACCCGTAGCCCCACAATATTAAATTAAAGACGGAATGAAAGCCCCCCCCCCCCCGAAAAAAAAACAACAACCACAACAAGTAAAAGGGAAATAAAAAAAGAAAGAAATACGTTGGGTCCGGGGCCCAGATGATTTTTTTTTTTTACTTTGTACACACAGCATGTGCGAAAAATACCCTTTCATTGTTCGCGAAGCGCAAATCAGTACGGCCACTCGTTTGTGTGGGGATTCAGGGACCCCCTGATCCCATAGTAATACAATTAATATCCGGCTCCGAAATTTAAAAAAAAAAACAGTAAAAGACTTTAAAAAATGTAAAAAGGGTAAGAGAATAAAACCGAGAT
The DNA here is from genome assembly GCF_015228065.2 of Penaeus monodon. Lineage (NCBI taxonomy): Eukaryota > Metazoa > Arthropoda > Malacostraca > Decapoda > Penaeidae > Penaeus > Penaeus monodon. The sequence goes on along the minus strand of NW_023660675.1, from coordinate 4,182 downwards.
GAAAAAAAGGCAGTTTAGGTTTTTATGTATGGGGAGAAAAAAAGTCCAGACCAGGTAAGTATACAAGAAAGCCGAAGAAAGCACTCTAAAGTATGCATTCGCTTGTGGTAAATGCTGCAATGTTATGGGAAAAGTTCCTCAAATATTTTAAATTTTTATATATATGTTAATATATTTTAAAATAATATATATAATATTTATATAATATAGGGAGAGAGAGAGAGGAGAGAAGGGGGAGAGAGAGAGGGGGGAAGGGAAAAGGGGGGGAGAGAGAGAGGGGGGGGAGGGGATGGAGAAGGAGAAGGGGGGGGGAGGAGAGAGAAGCGGGGGGGGGGGGGGAAGAGAAGGGACGATGACGAAATGGTAAGAGAGTGAGAGGGGGGGGGGGGGAAAGGGAAGCTTTTATATATAAAGAAAGAAAGAGGGGGGGGAAAAAAGAAATTACAAGAAAATTTACATAAAGCTAGAGATTTTTTTTTTTTTGAGGAATTTAATTTCGGTATTAATTTATATATATGTGTGGTGTGGGTGTGGTGCATATGTCTGTTATGAGGTTACATTTTGGAAATTTCCAAATGCAGGTTTTTTTTGTGTGTTTTTTAGATGGTTGTTAATTTTTAACATTCCTAAGGAAAATATTTTCAAAGGGGAAAAGTTTATGTTGGTTATGTGCAGCGCCCCGGGTGAACTTTTTTTCAGTTTCCCAAGTCTCTGCAAAAGGTTGAATTTTGAATTCTGTTGTGTTGCTGTGGCATTTGCGTCGAGGGGGAAAAAGGGTTTGTTTGCTGTTTTTTGGAAGTAAATTTTAGATCTTTTTTTATGGATTAGTGGGTTTAAATTTTTTTGGCTTTGTTTTTACGGTTCGTTTTTCTTTTTTTCTGGGGAATTTTTGGATATGAACTTTTGCTGAAGAGTGTTTGTTTTTGATCGAATTTTGTTTTATTTCTTTCAGTCTATCCTTCGCCGGATCAGAATGAGGTCAGAAAAGGGTTTCCGGTTTAAGGGAATGGGGTTGGGTTGGGATTTTTTTTTTATTTTTTGTGATTGCGGTTTTTTTCTCCCCTGATTTGAGATTAGAAGATTTTCTTTGGGTTTTTGGGGTGCCATGGTGTTACGGGTTTTACTTAGAAGGTTTAGCTTTGCTTAACATCAGCTAGCATATGTATATGGGGGTTTTTATACCATTTGGGAGATTTTCCCAGTGTCGTACACTTCCTCAAGATTTTTCAGTTTGTCCCCTAAGAAGTTTCACCAAGGATTGAGGAAGATTCTAAATTTTTCCCCATAAGGCGTGTTTCCCAGCCCATTGTGCCATTTTTGTACATGCTTGGGAAAATTTTCAGGTTTAAATTACATTTTTTACCACGCAAAGCGAGCTTTTTCTCCATAGGCTAATGTAAGGCTTCCTTTTTTCTAAAAACCGTAGGGCCCTGGGGGTAATTTTTTCTTTGGGTGTTGTAGAAAATTAGTGTTGAATATTTATTTAAAAATTTTTGTCGGGGTTAGTAGGGAATCTGTTGAATTTTCAATCAGTTTACACAGCTTCTTCGAATTTTTTTGGAAAATTTTAGCATTTAAAATTTTTGTGAACTGGGACACTTTAGAGACATGTTTTTTGACGTTGCTGATTTGATGGTTTTTCCTCTAGGCCTTTTTTATGCGATTGATTGCACAGTACCTCATTAAGTAATGGAAAGTATTGGCTGGATCGTTTTAAAAGGTTGCTTAGAAACTAAAATGTTATTTTGGACTGTTGGTGTGTATTGTTTTTTTGGGTGTGAGGGGAATTTTTTGTTGCTCATAAAAGTTTGATTTTCATCCAGATTTAAAATGGATTTTTCAGAGTTTTTTGGACAGTTTCTCATTTCCCTTGTTTGATATTTTCCCCCCGTTTTAATTAGTACGTAATTTGCACTGGGTGGTATTTTGATGGGTTTGTGCTCGTGACGCTTCCCGGGGGTTGTTGGTCCCTGGTTGTAGATGTATATTGAGGGGACTTTTTTCGAATCCACACACAAACACCACAACACACACACAACACACACACACCAAACACACACACACACACACAACAAACACACACACACACACACACAAACCCCACACACACACACAACCACACACAACAGAAAAGAGGAGAAGAAAAGAGAGAGAAGAGGCGAGAGGAGGGAGAGGACGCCCCGGAAACACAACCCCACACACACACACACACACACACACCACAACACACCACCAACACCTACCCCTCTCCTCTTCCCCCCTCTCTCTTTTCTCTCTCCTTTTTTTTCTCTCCTTTCTCTCTTCTCTCCTCTAAAATTTATTAAAATATATATAAATATAAATATATATTATATATATATAATATATATATTATATATATAAACATGAACGAAGAAAATTTTGTCTGTGTCCCGATACTTTAAAGAATAAACCTTTTAAAATTTAAAGATTTATAAGAAAACGGTATAAAAACGGTAGACAAAGTTCGGGGGATTTCCAAAGTATTTGATATTTAGTAAAAAAGTATATGTTATTTAATCATTTTTCTCGCTTTTTCCGTATTCTAATAATGCAGTAAGTGTACATCACTTTTATGTTGATAACAAAGTTGCATAATCGTTGATAATTACATAATTTTACAATCTTAATCTTGTCAATTCGTATAGTCAGTTTTTATGGGCTTTTTTTTCATTTTGGTTCTTTCGGGTTTGCAAAACGGGTAAGGGGTTGTTTAGCCCATGTGTTCGGGCGGTCAGTTTTAATAAAGGTTTCCAGTGGTAAGCTAAGTACACGAAGATACTTCTAGTGATACGCAGTGTTTGAACAAATGTAGAAAATGTATGAATGAGATTAAAAATTTTTTCGATCATATTTCGTCAGGATACATGTTTTTAAATTTAGATATAATCGAAACCGGTCAAAATACATAACACTGTGAAGAGATACTCTCGTAGAAGTATTAAAATATTTTTTCAGGAGAAAAATTTAATTTTCGTTTTAAAGATATTCATAATGCAATTTTATTATTTTGCTGATTTTGGGTTTTTCAGCGCATTATTCATAAGGGAAAATTCCAAAAAATATTTCCCTCGTTTTGGGGGAAAGGGTTTCGTATTTTTGATTACATCAATTTTTGGCATAACGTGAAGTTTCATGAAGTAACAAGAGCCTATTGGTTAAGGATGGAATTTTCTGTAGAGCCCGGGTTTTTTTTTTTTTTATTACATTCTTAATATTCTTTTCTTAAAAATTTCCCAAAACTTTTTAAATAGCACCTTTGTCCTAAAACGTTAAACAAAAATTTTGCAATTTTTTTGTTAAAATATATTTAATCAGATTCTCGCGGCTCAAAGCGACACATCTGCAGTATTCACATTAAAAGTCAGGTTTAAAACAGAATCATTTTGGGTGACATGCACTCAAACCCCTAGGAAAAAAGTAATTAAGGAAGTTTAGGTTGACGAATTACCTTTGGGTTTTTATTGAATATACTCAGACTGATGATGATTACTTTTAAATCCTAGCGAAAACTGTGAGTCGTACCCATGTACTTATGGGGTAGATTAAAAAAAATTTTTCGTGGAGTGAATTTTTGTGAGTGTAACCCCATGTAATTTGAATGTTAACTTTCGAGTTCATTTTTAGAAATTTCATATGATTCTTATGACATGTCCTTTTTAACGGGCATGTGTTTACTGTAAATTAAAAGTATTGGAATTTGACTTTTCATGCTTCAGATGAAACTTAACGAGAACACTTCCCCCGCCATTAAGATAGCAGTGAACCTTAGAGGGAAAAATCTTTTTCTAATGTCTCCAATTTCGTTAATTTAAAATAAAATTTCCCTTAATCAAGCTCCCGGGAATTTAGTGATTAGTGACTAAAAGGGACATGCAAGCGGGAATGCGCTTGTAGTTTTAGGGTTTTGAATGTGTGTGTGTGTTTTGGGTGTGAGTGTGTGGTATGTATGGTGTATGGTGAGGGGTGGGGTGTGTGTTGTGTGTGGGTGTGTGGGTTGTTAGGTGTGTGTGTGGTGTTGTGTGGTGTGTGTGTGTGTGTGTGGTGTGTGTGTGTGTGGGGGTGTGTGTGTGTGTTTGTTTGTGTGGGTGGGGTTTTTTGGTTTTTGTGTTGGTGGGTGTGTGTGTGGTTTTGTTGTGTTGTGTGTGTGTGTGTGGGGGTTGG
>NW_023660674.1:60000-64137 GCF_015228065.2 Penaeus monodon | reverse complement strand
TTAAAAAAAAACCTTTAAAACGCACAAAAAAAAAAAAAAAAAAAAAAAAAAAAAAAAAAAAAAAAAAAAAAAAAAAACCCAAAACCACATTTTCCAAAACACCCCCACATAACACACACACACCCCACACCACAACCACCCCACACACCACAAAACACACACACCCACACACACACCACACACACACAGGTATATAATATATTATAAATTATTATAATATAATATATTATATATATTATATATATTATATATATTTGTGTGTGTGTGTGTGTGTTGTGTTGTGTGTTGTTTGTGTATATGGTATTTTATATATTATATATATTATATTATTATATTATATAATTTATTTATTATATATACTACATTTATATTATATATATATTTTAATATTATATTATATATATTTATATATATAATATATTTATTATACATCTGTGTGCATTTTGTATATATATATTATTATATATAATAATATATTATATATATAATATAAAATTATAATTATAATATATATATATATTTTTCTAGTGTGGTCATAACAAACCCCCACACCACACAAACCACACACACACCCACCACACACACACAACAATATTATTAATATATATATTATATTTTATATATATAATATTATATATATATATTTTTTTATATTTTATATATATTATTTTTTATATATTTTATAAAATATAAATATATTATATATATATTATATATAATAATATATATAAAATATTATATATAAATTTTTAATATTTATAATAATGTATATATATATAAAATATATTTTAATAAAATTTATTATATTAAATTAAAATATTTAATATATATATATATGTGTGTGTGTGTGGTTGTGTGTGTATTTTAAAATTTATATATATAAAATAACTAAATATAATATATTAATATATTTTAATTATAATATTAATATATTTTAAAATATTATATATATAATATTTTAAATATAGATTTATATATATAATGACAAAAATATTAAAATATTAATATTTTTATATATTTTATTTTTATATTATAATATATATTTTATATATATAATATAAATATAATATATATAATATATATTATATGTGTGTGTGTGTGTTTGTTTTGTGTGTGTGTTTGGTGTGTGTTTGGTTTGTGTGGTTGTGTTTTATATGTAATGTTACATAATATGATAAAATAAGATAATATATTAATTTATATTATTATTATTTTATTATATATATATATATATGTACTATTTTTGTATATAGAAGATGATACATACAACAATAATGTCTTATAGTATATATATACATAAAAAATTGTGTATGTATCTAATCTATAAAACAATATATATGCATTTTTTTATCTATCTGTTTTTACTATTTACGAGTAGATACAATAATATTATATATATATATATAAATTATATATATTTTATATAAATAGAAAAAAAAGATAGATAGTAGATAATAGATAGATAGTATTAGAATACTGTATCTTGTGTGTGTATATATTAATATTATATATATTATATTTTTTATATTATATTTTAAAAAAATATATATTTTATAAATAATATATATATATAATATATATATATATATATATATTAAATATATATATATATATTGTCCGGGCAAGACAAAAAAATGCCCCGGGGGTTCCCCCTTGAAAAAGGATAGCACCTTTCTCCCTATACCAGGTTACGGTGAAAACTGTCGCAGCAGGGCGGGGGATATCTGTGAAAAACCTTCAGTTTTGATTACTGGTTTCCCCAAAAATAATATGTCGCCGTATTACAGGGTAACTGTTTTAAAGGATAGAGATAGTTCCTCCTAGTTATTGGAGATGCGAGTGAGAGGACCCGGGGGGATTCCACCAAATTTTTCTTTCTCCTGAAAAACCTCTACACCAATGTTTAAAATACAAAAATGATAATTTCTCCCAACATCACCGTCGCGTGGGTTATAAAGGGGGCGCGGATTCAGGGGGAAACCCAGGCTGACAATGTTAAATATGATCTAAGAAAAAGAAGAAAAAGAAACATGCCCAATTTAAAAAACACTTTAAAAAAATGGGAACGTAACGTAAGGAAAATGAAAGAGGGGGTAAATTCATACGTCTGAAACGAAAGGGAAAATACAACATTCAATACTAGGAATAAGTAAACCAATTTGGGAAAAGTATGAAAGTTCAAAACTAAGAACAGACTTCTTTTTCTAAAAGAAAAGGAAAAATTATAGTCAGGGAGTTGCTATGATTCCCAAAAAAAAACTGAAGTGCACTATTTGGTACAGCCCAATAAATGACGCTTTTAAAAGTCAAAATCAAGAAAAAACCAAAAACATTAGATTTAAAATATAGCACCAACCAACATTGCAAGTGATGAAAAAAAGGAAAAATTTTTAAACCTCCCCAAAGATACTTTAGAACAATCCCAAACGAGATGTAAAAGTAATCTGGGAGCCCTAAACGCCAAAGTAAAAAAAAATTATCTAAAAAATGGCACCGGGAAAAAATTCGGCCTTGGAGAAAAAATGAAAGAGGTAAGATTTTTGATTCTGTAGTACAATAATCCAGTTATCCCAATACATTTTCCCAAACACCCCCCAAACACTTGTAAGGGTTTTCACCAGAAAAAAAAAACGAAACCCCAAATTGCTACATTGGCTAAAAAAAAAGGGAAAAAGTTGCAAAAAAAATCCCAAAACAAGACCGGGTGCCGCGCAACAGCGACCCCAACTACAACTATCACTTTAAAAAAAAGACTCAAAAAGAGGGAGCGCCCCAACACCACCTCTAAAGACCGCTACAAAACTCTTGATAAAAATTTACGAATTACAGTGTCAAAACAAATTGAAGTACTAAATCAATGTGAAATGATAAAAACACCAAAATGATTTGGGAAAAAGGGAAAAAACATCGCCTGCGACATCTTAGAAACTAGCCCAAAAAAAAAGATAAATTCCCCGGGTACTAAAAAAACACTAAATAAATTGAAATAAGAGATGCCCAAAAAACAAAGGGGATCAATAATCTTTAAAAGAATTTACAAAAAACAAAAAAACAAAATTTTAAAAAAATTTTGCGACAGATAAGGGAAAAAAATTTAAAGAACATTGCCAGAGAATTTAAAAAAAGTTCTATCAAAAAGACACAAAGAACTTACCAAGGGGTACGAAACCCTCACACGAAAATTTAAAACCCACATGGCACTATAAAACTGAAGAGGACTTGTTTTTTTGTAAAGGAAAAAAAATCAAAAATAGTGGGGAAAAAATATTGTTCCCCAAACCCATACAAAAAGAATAAAGTCTAAAAACCAAAATTTAAATTTGACCCAAAGACAGCGAAAATGACCCCCCGCCCCGCTAGACGAAATTTTAAAAAACCATAAAAGAAATTAAAAATAAAAAGGCCCGGGAATAGATGAAATAACAGCCCGAACTAATCAAGAAAGTGGCGAAAGTGTTGAAAACTTCACAAATTTTTTAAAAAATATGGATAAAAAAATGGCCCGGACTGGGTAAAACAGTCTTTATCCATCCCAAAAAAGGGGACGCACCAAGCAACAATAACAGGACAATTGCATTAAAAAGTCACAGCAGCAAAATTTTGGAAAAAACATTGTGAAAAATGAAGTTTAAGTTAAGAGAGGGGAAATGCAGAGAAAAGCAGGTTTTTGCCTGGAAAAAGGGACCAGAAACCCCGATTCTAAAACTAAAATTTTAAACATAGAGAAAAAAAGAAACATCAAAAAAACCCATACCTTGTTTTAGATTTCTTGAAAGCTTTTATATGTTGATCACGAATCCTCTGGAAAACATGAACGATATGAATTTCCAAAACCATATCCAACTAATAAAAACCATGATGACCAACAACAAGCAGCTGTAAAACCACTTATGGGTTAAAATAATGGTTTTAAGTAACAAGGAGTGCGACAGGGTTTTCGTCTCCGCACCTCTTTTTAAATAATTCTGAAAAAAATTATGAGAGGTGCTTTTAGAGGGAATTTTTTAAGAAATTTTAATGGGGATAAAAAATCAAAATTAAAGGGACCCGATGATATAGTTTTTATGCCAGCAGTACACTGAAATACAAAAAACTCTAGATAAAATTAAGGGAAACAAGCGAAAGGCTGGGTGTTTT
>NW_023660674.1:35000-42500 GCF_015228065.2 Penaeus monodon | reverse complement strand
TTTTACAGGCCGGGGTTGGCTAAAGTGGTTAGAGCATCGGACTCAAAAAGCCCGCCCGGAAATCTGAGTTCGGGGGTTCGATTCCCCCGGCCCGGGCGCGTTGTTTCCCTTGGAAAAGGGAACTTCACCTCGTTTTCCCTGCCTAGCCCTGGGGGCCCAAGCCAGCCCGGGTAAAGGCCGGGTTTTCCCAAAAGCCCGCTAAATAGGAAAATTTGATTCCCAAAAAAAAGGAAAAACCCCGGGCCCTCTCCGGGGAAAAGGAACTGGGGACCCAAACCACATACTCACCCCAAGAGCATCACAAAAATTAAAACTAAAATTAATTATCATGCTTTTTTTCGGCGGCTCAAACATGAACCAAACCAAAAAAAAAAAAAAAAAAAAAAAAAAAAAAAAAAAAAAAAAAAAAAAAAATATATATTATATATATATATTATATATATATATATATATAAATATTATATTATTAATATTATTTTATGAAATATATATGTATGTATAAAACGGCCAGGTCACGACACTCGCATACGAGAGAAAATTTTCAGTTACTAATGTCGTGAAATTTTTAGTTTCCCAGTTATACTTCATAAATTCCCTTCATTTTTACGTTGCTAATTTTTTCAGTATTTCATGAGTATTTTTATATCCACATATTTATATTTGAACTTAGTATTAACCGGGGAAATGATGCCCCCAAAATAGATTGCTTGCCTCTTTATTGTAGTTTTAGTCCCTAGCTTAAAATTTCCCATTTTTGCCCCCAGTCCCAAAAGCTTCAACATATGTAGTGGTGATTTCCGGGTAAGAGGGCTAGAAATTTAACCGAGGCCGTTTTTTTGGGGGAAATAAAAACCCCAGGGGGTTTCCCCGAGCGGTAAGGGGGGCGAGACCAGTTCTGATCTATTTCCCAAAAGAAACTGGGGGTAGCTACCCTTTCTAGACCACACGGATATATACTGTGGCTACAGTGCCACGGTTTTTAAAGACGTCACTAATGGGATGAAAAACCACTTAAAACGGGCCAAATGGCAGACGCCATTCGTTATGTTGCTAAAAAATGGTCATAATTTTAAATTTTTTTTAGGTGTCCTCACCAAATTACTGGGGATGAAATGGCAGTAAAAGTAGCTAAGTCCCGGGAAAGTTTGCTACAATACTTTAAAGGGGGGGCAGCCCCCTATTTTCCCCCACGAGGGTAAATATAATTTACGTTTTATAAAAAAAACATATTTTACATAAAAGGATTATAAAAACCTGGGTTTTCGTTGACCATTTTTTTCCTTTTGGGTTTTTTTGAATCTGACCCTGCCATGTACTCGTCATACAAAAAATGGGGGGGGGGGGGGCCGTGGTAGGACAAGGGGTGGGCGAAAAATCCCCTAAAACACACACACACCCCACCCCCACAAAACACACCCACCACACACACCAAAATTATAAAATTTTAAAATAAAATTTTTATAAAATATTATATATATATATATATATATTATAATATATAATTATATACATATATTAAATAAAGCTATTTAAAATTATTTATATATATATATTATATATATATATATATAATATAAAATATATTAAATATATATATAAAAATTTTAAATAAAATTTATATATATTATAGTTTATATAAAATATTTATATTATTTTTTATAAATTTTTTATCTATATTTTTTTTTTTTTTTTTGGGGTTTTGTGTGTGGTGTTTGTGTGTGTGTGTGTGTGTGTGTTTTGGGGGTGTGTGTATTGTTTTATATTTGATTTTATATATATATTTAAAATATATATATATATATATATATATTATAATATAAAATTTTTGTATGTAAAATATTATATATATAATAATTAAAATTTTATATATAAAATTTTTATATATATATATTTATATAATAATTGTTGTGTGTGTGTGTGTGTGTGTTTGTGTGTGTATTGTATAAAATACCTATGTATATTGTGGTTTTATTATTTTTATATAAAATTATATATATATATTTTTATATTATATAATATTATTTATATTTTATATAAAATTATATATATATTTTAAAAATATATATATATTATATATAATATTTATATTTTATGTGTGTGTTGTGTGGGTGTGTGTGGGTTTGTGTGTGTGTGTGTGGTTTTGTGGTTTTGGGGTGCTTTTATATATATATATTATATATATTATATATATATATTATTATATATTATATAAAAAATATATAAAACAAATCCACCCACACAACACACACAAAACACCCCACACACACCACACCACACACACACCCACACACACACCACACACACCACGCACGCACGCAAGCACGCACCCTACACACACACACCACCACTCTCTCTCTCCTCTCTTTTTATTAATTTAAAAATATAATTATATATAAAAATATATTATATATATTATATTTTATATTTTATATATGTTTTTTAAAATATATAATATATATACTATACCCTACATCCCCCACACAACACACACACACACACACAACACACACACACACACAACACACAAACACCCCACACCCCACACACACACCCCCCACACACACACACCACACACACCTCACACACAATAAAACCCCCCAAAAAACACACACAAACACCACACCACACCAACCCAAAACACCCCACAACCCCACCCCACACACACATAACCGGGCACAGACCACCCACACCCTATACTTTTCCCACACACACACACCCCCATATATTTTTTATATATATATTTAAAATTATATTTTATTAAAATTTTAAAAATATTTTTCTTATATAAAAATTTTTATATTTTATTTATAAATAAAAATATATATTTTATATTTTTTAAATAAATTTTTTTTTCTATATATATATATATATATATAAAAATATATTTTTTTTTTTTTTTTTTTTGATTTTTTTTTTTTTTTTTTTTTTTTTTTTTTTTTTTTTTTTTTTTTTTTTTTTTTTTTTTTTTTTTTTTTTTTTTTTTTTTTTTTTTTTTTTTTTTTTTTTTTTTTGTTGTTTTTGTTTTTTTTTTTGTTTTTTTTTTTTTTTTTTTTTTTTTTTTTTTGGGGGGTTATTGGTAAAATAACCCCAAATTACCTATTTTTTAAAATTATTTTTGTGGGGTAAAAGGGGGGGGGGGGGGGGGGGGGGGGGGGGGGGGGGGGGGGGGGGGGGGGGGGGGGGGGGGGGGGGGGGGGGGGGGGGGGGGGGGGGGGGGGGGGGGGGGGGGGGGGGGGGGGGGGGGGGGGGGGGGGGGGGGGGGTTTTTTTTTTTTTTTTTTTTTTTTTTTTTTTTTTTTTTTTTTTTTTTTTTTTTTTTTTTTTTTTTTTTTTTTTTTTTTTTTTTTTTTTTTTTTTTTTTTTTTTTTTTTTTTTTTTTTTTTTTTTTTTTTTTTTTTTTTTTTTTTTTTTTTTTTTTTTTTTTTTTTTTTTTTTTTTTTTTTTTTTTTTTTTTTTTTTTTTTTTTTTTTTTTTTTTTTTTTATATATTTTTAAAATTATGGGGGGGGGGGGGTTTTTTTTTTTTTTTTATAAAAATTATTTTTATTTATAAAAATATATATTATATAATATATATTATATATTATATATAATAATATATTATATTTATATAAAAATATATTTTATTATATATATATATTAATATTATATTTGGTGTGTGTGGTGTGTGGGGGTGTGTGTGGTGTGTGGTTGTGTGTGTGTGTGCATTATATTATATTTTATATATATTATATATATATAATATAATTATATTATATATATAATACATATATCACGCACCCCTGCACACACACAAACCCCACACACCACACCACACACACAACACACACACACCACACACACCACCACCACCAGCACGCCCCCCCAAAAACACACACAAAAAACACTCTCTCTCTCCTCTCTTTATATATATATAATTATAAAATATATAATATATATATTAATATATATATATTATATGTTTTTTTATATATATAATATATATACTTACATACATCACACACACACACACACACCACACACACACACACACACACCACATACACCCCACACAACACCACCACACACACACCACACACACACACCACACCACACACCACACATAACCCAAAACCAACACCCACAAAAACACAAACACCCCACATAACAAAAAGAAAAAAAAAAATATAAATTAAAAAAAAAAAATATAAATATAAAAAATATATATATAATATAAATATATATTATATAAAATATATATATATATATTTTATTAATATTTTAATATATATTTTTTATTTTTTTTTTTTATATTATATTATAAATTATATTATATATATATATATATATGTATATATATATAAAATTTTTTAAATTATAGTTTTTAAATATTTGTTATTAATATATTAATTTATTTTATTTTTTTATATATTATTTTTTAAATAAAATATATAATAAATAAAATAAATTAATATTCCTTTTCCCCAAAAAACCCCTCCTTGGTAATATATATATATATATATATATATATAATATATAAAATATATAATATATAATATTTATATTTTAAAAATTTTATAATATTTGTAGTATATATTGAATATGTATCTAACATACATACATAACACACACACACCACACCACCATAGACACAGACACATGTATACACTATCTATATATAGTATAAAGAAATAATAATATATTTTAATAAAATATATATAAAATTATAATATATGTATGTATATAATAAAATTATATATATAATATTTTAAAAATTTTATTATATTATATATAGAAATAATATATCTGTATGTGTGTGTGTGTGTGTGTGTGTGGGTGTGTTTTGTGTGTGTTGTGTTTGTGTGTTGGTTTGGGTTTGGGTTTGTGTGTGTGTGTGTGTTGTGTGTGTGTGTGTGTGTGTGTTTGGTTGGGTAAACACATGTATGTGTTATATAATACATACAAAACATGTATTTAGTAAAATTTTAAAATATATAATATAATATATATATATATAAATAAAATATAATAAAATTATATAAAATATAATAATATATATATAAAAGATATATAATATAAAATTTAAATATATAATTATTATATATATAATTAAATAATAATATTAATATTATATTATAATATATATATATATATATTATTATATTATATGTCTACACACTGTATATACATATACTAATAACATAAAATATTTTTAATATATATATATATTATAATATAATATTTATATATATATATATTTTATATAGTTATATATTTTTAAATAATATATATATATTATATATTTTAAATAATATATATATAATAATATATATATATAATATTAATATATATATATATTATATATATATATTATATTAAATTTTTGCTATTTGCACGATGTCCAGATCAACGAGGAGATATTTTGCGAAAAGTCATTTGGCTGTCCGTTGTTTTGATTTGTTTTAGCAAAAATTACCATGTACTTGGTACATTTTCCCATTACCGACAGCAGGTAAGCTATATATTAATCAATCCCGGGGTTTGGGTTCTAATTATGTTTTTATATTTTTTTTGACTGTTTATTTGTTGAATACACTTTTTTTTAATTTAAATCATTAGCGCTGCGTTCCTGTTGGTAGAAGTAGGTTGGGAAAAAGAAAAAGACTCGTTTGTTCCGGGGGGATCTGTTGTTTCCCCCGGCCTTTCGCGTCCGGATCGTTTTATGGCAGTCACTCCATTAACCATTTCCATTGGCCCCCCGGGTGACCCCGGGGATCCGGTGATTAGCATGTTTTGTATGGTGCGGTTAGCGGTCCGTTTGCTGAAAAAAAGAACTTTTAGAAGATAGGAGAGAGAAAAAGGGGGAAAGGGGGGGGGAGGGGGGGGGTGGGGAAAAGGGGGGGGGGAGGAGGAGGGAGGAAGGGAGGAGGGAGAGAGAGAGAAGGAGAGGAGAGAGAGAAAGGGGGGGGGGAAGGGGGAGGGGGAGAGAAGAGGAGGGAGGGGGGAGGGGAGAAGAGAGAGAGGGAGGAGAGGAGGAAGAGGGGGAGAGGGAGAGGAGAGAGAGAGAGAAGAGATAGAGAGAGAGAGAGAGAGGAGAGAGAGAGGAAGAGAGAGAGAGAAGGGGGGAAAAAGGGGGAGGGGGGGGGGAAAAAGAAAGGGGGGGAGGGAGGGAGAAGAAGGGGGAAAAGGTTTTGGGATCCCTTGTAAATGGGGAACAAGGGGATTTAAAATTTTAAGGTTAAAATTTTTTTTTTGAGGGGTTTTCCACATTAAAAAAAAACAAAAATTTATTTTAAATTTCGGGGGCCCCCCGGCCCAAAATTGCCCCTGGGGGGGGGAACTGTTTTGGGGTTTTATTACAGAATCCCCGGGGGAAAGGCGAAATAAAACCCCGGGGCTCCCAAAAAAAGGGCCCACGTTAAAAAACCCCCCCCCTTGAGGGGGGTTTATTTGGGCTTTTAAAAGTAAAAAAAACCAGTGGTTCTTTTTTGAAAAAAATTATAATCTTAAAATCTGGCCCCTCTGGGTGCCCCCAGGGTTAAGGTGATAATTCTGGGCCCGTTTTGGCGGCCGGGTTTTTTGTGGCTTTTCCCCCTTAATCTCCTGGGCCTCTTAACTTTTTTAATTCCCAAAATTGCAAACCTTTTTACTTGGGTGTCTTTATCCTGGTTTCCCGGCCCCGCCTAATCCGGTTTCCAACGTTAAATCTGTCAGGTTTTGGTCCCCCGTCCCGAATTTTCATCCCGGGTCTACGCTTCGGGGAAAGGGGGGTTGGGGCGTATATGGCCCCTTAAACAATTTTTTTTTTTAAAGGTCTTTTTCCCAGGCTTTCCCCCGGGGAACATTTTCCTTTGGGGCCCGGAAAAATTCTGGGTTTTTTTATTCTTTGGGGGGGTTTCGGACAATTTTGAAAAACCCCCCGGTTTGGGGCCTTGGGCGAAGGGGTGGGCGGGTTTTTAAAAAAAAAAAAAAGGGCAAATCCGGGGGGGAAGGGTCCCTTCGGGGCCCCCCTGGGTGTTAAAAAGGGGAACCAAAACTCCTAGGGAATAGGAAAAAAAGAAAAAAAAAAGGGGGAAAGGGGGGGTCAAAATTTTCTTTTAAAAGTGGTTTTTTTTAATTTTTTTCGTCTTTTTTTTTTTTTTTTTTTATTTTAAAATTAAAAAAAAAAAAAGAAAAAAAATTAAAAATTTTAAAAAAAAAAAATTTTTTTAATAACCCCAACCCACCCCAAAAAGAATAATAAAAGAATATCCCAAATTTTATTTAACCTATCTTTTTAAAATAAAAATATTGTAATTTTCTTTAAAATAAAAAAAATGTAAAAAAATTGGGGTAAAAATAATATAAATTTTTAAAGGGGAAATTTTAAAAGACCACCTTATTATAAAAATTTTTTCTTTTTCCTGGGGGTTTATTTAATTTTTACTTATGAACATCAATAAGGGGGGAAATGCCCCAAGGAAAAAATATAAAAAGAATTATTATATAAAAAAATAAATTAGCATGTAATTTAAAAAATTTTA
>NW_023660674.1:15000-30000 GCF_015228065.2 Penaeus monodon | reverse complement strand
TTCTCATATGAAGGATGATTTCTATTACACTTTTTCTGAGAAGCCCGCAAACCTTTTTCTTCTAGTGTGAAACAGCACAAAATAAATTCACCATTATAACTGGAAATTTATTCACATAGATATATTTTTTCCCCTTGGATTCATCATACTCTAAAAAAAATCTTCACTCTTCTTCTTCGCTTGCAGCTCCCTTACCGCTTTTCCTTACAGTGCTCTTAGACCCTTCATTTTCTCCCAAGTTTTCCAAGAGCGTCAGGAAAGTTGTCAAAGTGTTTTTATGTGTCACTGACGTCGACTTTCCATGAATCTGCATTTGGAAGAGTTTTGAAGGGCGTGCAGAATCAGGAATGGCGCACCCCGTTTTAAAGCCCTTCGAATGCGACCGGTGATACTGTTTTCATTTTCCTGCTGGCGCTCTCCAATTGTCGCTGCTCACGGAATTCTCAGTTCGCTCGGTCGCTGACATCTTATTGGACGTCCCTACTTTCTCAGAATTTCAGCCACTCACTCTTGACATCCGCTTTACTGTCTGCTGTCTTCGCTGGTGTGGGACGGTCCTCTTTCTTTCGTTTTTTGTTCGTGTGGACTGCTTGCAAACTTGTGATGCAGGCATCCTCAAGTTCTCTAAGGATCTTGAGTCTTTCTCCTCCAGGTCCCCCAAAGATCTTGTGAATCTTCACTAATTTCATTTCACACTTCTTCCATATTCCTGAATAATACACCAGTGAACATATTTATCAGAGGCATAATGCAAAAATAGCTTAAGCATTTATCTCATTCTTTTCTCTTTCAAGGCTGGACCTTTCCATTCCCCATTTCTCTGAACCCATAACTCTTGGACTTCCTAACCAACCTCCAAGACATCGTCGAAGTCGCACATCTAAATTTCAAGACTCCAATGTGCAGTTTCACAAATAACTTTTAGTTTTAGTTTACCTCTTATGGAAGTCTTAGAAATAACTGCGACACCAAAAAGTGAGACTTTTTACCTTTTTTCCTCTGGGGGGGAGGAGAGGAGGTTCGGAAGGTCATCTGAAGGTGGGTGGTGGTCAGAGGCCTCACTGAAGTGGGGGGTTGAACTCTATGTGGTGCGTATCTATTCAACTCTGAGTCCTGTTGAGAAGAATATTTGAAGAACTATTAATCAACATGAATATAACTTGAAAACCCAACTTACTGAAAACCAGTGTATATTTTCATCCTAACTCTGGAACATCAATAAAATTCTTACCATCGACTTCCATTTCTGCTGCAATTGCAACATCAGCTTCATTTTTTATTATTGCCTTGTAACTGCTAGATTTTAGTTTCTTCTTCTTGTAAGCCTGAGTCTCTATCATGTTCATGTACTTCAGAAACTCTGGGCGTTTGGTGATAAGGCTGATGGAGGGCGTTTGTTAAAGGTGTCCCTCCTGCAACAATAGAGGTTTTAGACATATTACTTTATCAGATTTGGAAATTTACTCAGCCATCATATCATATAGATCACTTTGTATGTAACTGAGTTGCTAATCTATGTACATAGCAAAAAAAAAAAAAGCTTACAACTCTCTGTTTCTGTGAGGCATTTGGACTCATTAAAGCTGGAAAGCTAACTAGTTTCTCGGGCTTGTATTCACCAAAATCTGGGTCTGTCCTCATCTTCTAAGTCTGGGTGTGATAACAGCTGCCAAAGAAATTGTACATATCCATTAAATTAGGATTTCTTAACATTCTAATTGTACTGTTATATCATACCACAATATCTACATGACCATCTTGTGATACTATATTGTAAATGTGTTCAATCTAAATACATGTATAAAATATATACTCCATAAAAAAATCACTGAAGACCTATTTTTCTGAAAAGAAATAGAATCACTGAAACATACTATATCCACAATTCAGAGCAGATGGAAACTATCTACTCCTTCAACTGCAATGAAGACTCCTGATGATTATACCTATTTTATTTGGCAAGCCAACTCAATCCAAGGCGTCTACTTACATTCCCCTGTGGCATCATACAACTTTCAATGTCTGCCTGATGGACTTCAGCATCCCTCACCCAGCCTGGTGATAGCCAGCACCCGCATAGCGGTATATAAAAATGGTTAGCTGTTTTGGCCGCAGCCCCAAGGCATACCTAAGTTTTCACTGACTTTCCTGGCTTGGAAAGTTCCATATTTGTTTTCCCCATCTTCCAGGATACTCCTGTAAGGGAAACATATCAGGATTCAATAGAAAGGAAGAAGAAATTTAAAAAAAAACAGTAAAGAGTATGGAATTATTACAAACCTGAGACTATTTGTAATGACTAACCATTTGCACTTTCACTAACCCTAAATCTGGAAAAAAAAAATATGAATGGGAGTAAAAAAAAAGCACTATAATTTTAATGCATATATATATATATTATATATATAATATATATATATAAATATAATATATATATAATATATATATATAAATAAAAAGAATTGATGAATTAAAGTGTATTAACAAGATAAATGTACTAACAAACTTCTCCAGAAATCTAAGCTAATGTAATATGCCAAAAAAAAAAAACATATAAAAAATTCTTACAACTACAACCTACAACATACATACATACATCAAGTACACCCTCCCTTCTAAAACTACAAGACTAGCAAACTCAATTCCTCTTACCACATTTGGCACTCTCGTGACATTGTGTTTCTTTCTGTTGAGCAGCGATCCTCTGCATATCCTTGGGGCTTTCTGGCGTCACTTAGCTGCCATTGTGGTCTCCCAGACAATTGAAACAGCACATCTTAGGCAAAAGCATCATTGTGGTTCTTATTCCCAGTTTCAATGTATATCTACAGGGGTGTCCGTGAGGATTCCAGTAAACTTCTGTAAAGAGGATGTTTGTATATAGTCTTATTCTGCAAATATTGTCTAAACCTAGACGAAAACTAAATAATAATAATAATAATAATAATAATAATACTAATAATAATAAATAACAATAATATAAATAATAATAATAGTAATAATAATATAATAAATAACAATAATAATAATAATATAATAATAATAAAAAACCTCATAAATTAATTAAATGCATTTATGAGTTTTATTATAAAACAGGTATATCTCTTTCTTCCGTCTTTGGACAGGACTCCTATACAAACAATATGAAACGACACGGCCTTCTGCAGAACTCACCGCATCGAAGAAGGACAATATCTAGCCTGACCAGGTCCTACTTGAAGCACTCTTCTTCGTCACCCTCAAATGCAAGATTTATACTTCTGGCATATTCACCTCTGCAATTAAAACAGAATTGAAAGTGTAAGGCTGAGAAGACCAAAGGAGATAGAGAAAAATACATATAAAAATATTAGTTACAGATAAACATTCACTCATTATCTCATCTCCCTTTCAAAAATAATTATTCGCAAGTAACCTATCATCTATATTTTCTCTATAGTTTTATATCGATTAGCAAGAAAATCTAGACCCTCAAGTTATTTCAAGGGCATGAAATGAAGTCAATGTATTAATTAATCCTGCTCACAAACATATTCACTCCCGCGCCCCCCCCCAAGCCTGAAAGACTTTACCTTCCTCCTGGATATCTTTCCCACCTGTCATACAGCAGTTGGGTCATAGTAAACATGCCATTTGGTGACACTGCACTATCATGTATTTGTGTCCTGCAAGTCCCCTTTTCTGCTTAGGAATCTACTGAATAAACAAGAGTATTAAGCTGTGGAGGCTGTTTTCCACTTGTGCGTAATTATTCCTATTTGTAATCTATAGCAAATGAAACAATTCACTTATAAAGTCTTATTATGTGATTTTTTAGAATTATAATGTATACATAACAGTATTTGAATTCTAACCTGATAAATATGAAATGAATTTAGTGTTTCGATCATGTCCATTTTCTCGATTTTGTTATGAGCATATGCCACAAGATATGTAGTAGTAGTAAGTATTTCCTAAAAATCCTACATAACACACATGTTTGCTATTTACAAGAAAATCAGGTCACTGTGACCATAAAATAAAAATACTGCCTGTGTGATCACTTGGACCAGAAAGTCCACGTAATACTGTGCTCTATCTTAAAATGTTCTAGTCTGTATGCAGCACCAGATCTGATGTGATTTGGGTGTATTTAGAATACTTGATGATTAATGGTGTGATTAATGGTGAGATCAATGTTTATATAGAAATACTTGTCCATTAAGAAAACTGACGTGACAACATGAAAGCCCACCTTGGTTCTCCCTTGAATTTCCTCAACACTACTACACATTTGAGTCAGTGGTAAACATACTACTTGAGGATGCACTACATCTTTGCTTGTTTTTGGCATGTCCTCTTTCAAGCCAGAGGAATCCTGCTTATGTAAATAATAGTTGTCAGTGTCATGCACTTTCAAAGGTAGTAATTGGTTACTATTTGAATGCCATTCAATTTCACATGGAAGAAATTGGTCTACAGTCACATTTCTGGTTATATAATTATTTTCGCCCATCATGAACATATTCGTTTGTATATAGTAACAACTAAGGATTCAGCTCAATTAGCTGAATCGAGTGGCCCCCTCCACATTCGAAAATATAAACTAGAAACCATATATCACCAAAGCATTGAATATTTACCTTGTGTAAATCTCTTGGATATCCTCCACACTACTATTTGCAGTTTGTGTCAAGAGTGCTTATGCCTTATTTGAGGTTGTGTCTTGCATGCTTTCACTTATACCAAAGAACCTGCTAATAACAAAAAATTGAGTTGAAAAGTCTCATAACTTCAACTATTATTATTTACAATCTAACAATTATGACCCGAGATGGTAACTTCCAATTATACAGCCACACTAGTATGCCACTATCAGATTTCGAACATATGACAATTGTAATAAAACATCTCCCTACACAATTCCACCATAGTAAGCTTAACTTTGGGACATACGGATATACCATTACTGGAAAATCAGAGAAAAACATTAACCCCTGGCCCCAGATACAATTTAATCTCCAGTGTAAGTTTTTGTGAAGTGCAACACAATGTGCTCCACAAGTGCTCGACTACTAAGAAGTTATTTAGTAACCACATACCTCACCTGATTTCTCCATTCCTTGAAATTTTTCAGGAAAAAGCTGCCTTTCTACTGCGATAGTAAGTGAGCATCATTAATCTTTATTGTCAGTATACTAATCAAAATGTCTTAAAATAAATATCGCATTGAAAATATCACATAACCTTTCTGAAATCAAGTGCAAGGGGTAAACAGGTGAGATAGGTATGTATAGTTAAATTGATTCTTAGTAACAAGTACTTGCAGAGCCATCTCTTTATAAACACAATTGATAAACTAAAATTGCTGTATAAATGGCATGCCAACATGCCATCCAACATGAGTTACCACCCTACCCTGTGTGTGTAAAACTGAACCTCCTCCATACTGCTATTAGCAGTTGAGTCAAGATGATCACACACTCGCAGATGCAACAGCAATCGATGTTTTTGGTCCTGCACATCAAGTGTTCCATGCTTTGAGGATCTGCGAAATAAATTCTCATCAGGCTGAGTGACAACATGTGTCCGGTTAGTATTAAATGGAATTCTCTCATCATTGTTCACAATTCTAAATATGAACAGATATAGCTTTTACCTATACTGTATAAACTAAGATTTCTATAATGGGTTTTCCTCCGTGGTGCGCTCGGCGTGCACATGGCTCATGGCACATGCACACACAGGCACACACCCGCTTACGCACAGACAGCGCTCGCAGATATATTATATACACACGCACATATATATAATATATACACGACCCATACATATATACATATATACATATTAGTACAATATATATGTATATCTATATATTATATATATATATATATATATATATATATCTATATTAATATTATATATATACATATAATATACATATAATATATATAAATAATATATATGTACATATATATATATACATATAATATATATACATATATATATATACAATATATATATATAATATATATTAAAAAAAAATATATATAGTATATATTATATATATATATATATATATGTATGTATGTATGTATGTATGTATGTTTGTATTTATGTATGTTGTATGTATGTATGTATGTATATATATATATATATACTACTATATTATATATATATATTCTATATATCTATATGTATGCCTATATATAGTATGCAATATATATTCATGTACTATATATCTTTATGTCTATATATCTGTCATGTCTATCTCTATATTCTGTAGCTTATATAAATCTGTATGTCTATAGTCTATGTATGTATATATATATGTTATGTATATAGATATGTATGTATATTTTGTATGTTATATATATTATTATCTATCCTATGTATGTATATATAGTCTGTCTATATATATGTAGTCATCATATATAATCAATGTATGTATAATATATGTATGTATATATATATGGATGTATATATATCTGTCTGTATACTATATATATTATGTATATATATATGTATGTATCTATTATGTATGTATATTTTAAAAATTATATGTCTGTATATATATATATGTATTAAATCTGTCTCGACATATGTAGGTAGATCTTCTATTGTGTGTATATATCTCTGTCATGTATATATATCTGTATTTATATCGCTATGTCTGTCATCTCCTCTCTGTATGTCTATATCTCTATGTCTGTATCTATATCTCTGTATGTATATCTATCTACTGTCTGTCTATATATATCTATGTATGTCATATATATCTTGTATGTATTATATCCGTAGTATATAGATATGTATGTATCTATATATGTATGTATCTCTCTGTCTGTATATCTCTATGTATGTCATCTCTATATATGTTGTATATATACCTCGATCTCACTCTCTATCTCATCTAGCAATCTATCTAAATCTATAATTTATATCTCTAATAATATATATATATACATTATATCTTATATCTATATATATCATATCTCTCTCTATCTATATCTCTATCTGTCTATATATAGATATATGTATATATCTATATCTTATATATCTACTCTATCTCACTCTATATGATCTGTATATATCACATACCTTATATATAGACTACATATAATCTATTACATAATACTACTCCTACCTATATATTCTCTACCTCCATCTATATATACTATATATATCCTATATGTTTTATCTATCTATCTACATATATATATATATATATACATATATACATATATACATTATATACATTACACATTATAACATATACACACACACACACACATTATATATATATATATATATATATATATATATATATAATATATTATATATATATATAATCTATATATATATATATATATATATATGTTAGTATATGTATATATATTATATATATTATAATATACATATAACACATAGATACATATACACATATATACCTAATACACGATATATACATTATACACATCTACACATATATACTATACACATATATACATTATATACATATGACACATATAGATATAGTACTTATATATATATACATAGTATACTATTCATATATATATATATATATTTATTTATATATATATCAGATATAATATATAAATATAGTATCTATAAATATATATATATGATATGTGTGTGTGTGTGTGTGTGGGTGGGGTATGACATATTATATATGTGTGTAATATGCATATATATATGTGTTATATGCATATAATATAGTTGTGTATATGCTATATATATGGTGTGTAATACGCATATATATATATAATATATATATATTATATTATATGATATATATTATCTATATTCAATATATATTATTGCCAATAAGTAAAACCAACCCAAAACAAAAAATATATATATTCCTATACACAGCATATATATATGCATATACACACATATATATATAGCATATCCACACATATTTATAATGCATACACACACACCACGACAACACACACCATATAGATATATAAATATTTATATATATATATTTATATATTTATATATATATATATATATATATAATATATATAATAGATATTATTCTATATATGTATATATATATATAATATATATATATATGTGTATATGTAAAAATGTATATATGTGTATATGTATATATGGTTTTTTTTTTTTTTTTTTTTTGTATATGTGTATATGTATAATAAGTGTATAAAGTATATATGTGTATATGTATTATGTGTATAATGTTATATATATATAGATTATATATCACTATATATATTATATATATAATATATATTTATATATATATATATATATACATATATATAGATAATACATTTATATATATATATACATCTAATTTATATATATATATATATTTATATTTCTTTATATATACATACATATATATATATACATCATATATATATATTAGCATACATATATATCTATATACATACATATGTATCTATATATATACATACATATATATAAATCAACCTACGATATATAATATATACATACAATATATATAGACATAACATATATAACATACATATATATAGACATACATATATATATACTCCTATATAATCATACATACATATACATACATACATACAATACATACAATACATATATAATATATTATATCTATATATATATTTTATATATATTATATATATATATAGTCTATATATATATATACATTACATATATTATATATGTATATATTATATATATATAATTCATATATATATAGTATATATATATTATATCTATAGTATATATATACATATATATATATATATATATATAATATATATATATATATATATATATATATAATCTAATATATATATACATTATATTGTTATAGTATATTATATATGTATATGATGTATGTGTGTGTATATATATATATATATGTGCGTGTGTATATATATATATGTGCGTGTGCGTGTGCCGTGTGTGTGTGTGGTGTGCATGTGCATGCGCCGTGGCGCGAGCGCACCCACGGCGTACACCATTATAGAAATCTCTAGTTATACAGTATAGGTAAAGCTTTAATATCTGTTCATATTTTTAGAAGGATGACAATGAGTTGAGAGAATTCCTTTTAATACTAACAGACACCTGTTGTCACTCATACTGATGATATTATAATACAGATTCCTCAAGCATGGAACTGATGTGCAGTGCAAAAACAGGGATGCCTGTTGCATCTGCGAGTGTGTGATCACTCTTGACTCACTGCTAATAGCCGTATGGAGGAGGTTCAGTTTTATCACAATAACAAGGTAGGAGTTGTAACTCTGTTGGATGGCATGTTGGCTGCCATTAATACGCAATTTTTGTTTTATCAATTGTGTTTATAAATAGTGGCTCTGCAATTACTTTTGTTACTAAGTAATCAATTAACTATACCTACCTATCTCACTGTTTACCCCTTTCCTTGATTTTCAGAAAGGTTATGTTATATTTTCAATGCTTATAATTTTATTTTAATGAACATTTTTGATTATGATAATAGACAATAAAGATAATAATGCTCACTAACGATCCGCATTAGAAAGCAGCTTTTTTTCCTGAAATCAAGGAATGGAGAAATCAGGTGAGGTATGTGGCTTACTTAATAAAACTTCTTAGTTTTTGGCACTTGTGGAGCATTTGTGTGCAAATTCACAAAAACTACACTGGAGAGTACATGTATCTGTGGCCAGTGGGTTATGTTTTTCCTCTGATTTTCAGTCATGGTATATCCGTATGTCCCAAAAGTTTTTTTTAAGCTTACTATGGTGGATTTTGTGTATGGCGATGTTTTATTACACTTGTCTGTTCAGAAATCTGATAGTGTCATTACTAGTTGTGTGTATAATTGAAGTTTACATCTGGTCATAATTGTTAGATTGTAAATAATATAGTTGAAGTATGAGCTTTTCAAACCTCAATTTTTTTGTTATTTTAGCAGGTTCTTCTGGTTAATAATTGAAAGCATGCAAGACAAACCTCAAATTAGCATAATCACTCTTGTCACAACTGCAATAGTATGTGGGAGATATCCAAGAGATTTACACAAGGTAAATATTCATGCTTGTGCATATATGTTTATATTTATATTGCTGAATGTTGAGGTGGCCACTAGATTCAGCTAAATTTGAGCTGATCCTTATTTGTACTATATACAAACGAATATGTTCATGAATGGAGGAATCCATTATATAACCCGAGAATTGTGACTGTGACCAATTTCTTTCCCCCACAACCATGTGAAATGAATGGCATCAATAGTTTAACCAATTACTTACTTTTGAAATGTGCATGACACTGAAAACCTATTATTTTTACTCACAGATTCTCTGGCTTGAAGAGGACATGCAAAACACAAGCAAGATGTTAGTGCATCCTCAAGTAGTATGTTTACACTTGACTCCAACTGTTGTAGTAGGTGTTGAGGAAATTCAAGGGATACACAAGGTGGGTCCTTTCATGTTTTCACGTCAGTTTTTTTTTCTTAATGACAGTATTCCTATAAACATTGATCCACCATTAATCACACCATTAATCATCAAGTATACATATACAAATCACAATCAGATCTGTTGCTGCATGACATCTATAACATTTGTCAGATAGAGCACAGTTATTCTGTGGACTTTCTGGTCCACGGGTCACACAAGCAGTATTTTTATTTTTATTTTACAGTGACCTGTTTTCTTTTAAATTATCAAACATGGTGTTGTTATTGTTTAGGATTTAGAAATACTTACTACTTAATACTATCTTGTGCATATGCTCATAACAAATCTAGAATGGATACATGATCGAAACACTAATTCATTTCATATTTATCAGGTTAAGAATTCAAATCCTTGTTACTGGTATAACAATTATTCATCTAAATAATCACATAATCAGACTTTTATAAGTGAATTGTTTCATTGCTTAATAGTCTACAAATAGAATTACTGCACATTGGGTAAATCGCTCCACAGTGCTTAAATACTCTTGTTTATTCAGTGATTCCTCAAGCAGAAAAGGGACTTGCCGGACACAAATAATGATAGTGCCGTGTCACCAAATGGCATGTTTACTATTGACCCACTGCTGATGACATTGTGGAAGATATTCCAGGAGGAAGGTAATCTTTCAGCTTTGGGGGGGGGGGGATGAATATGTTTGTGATTCAGATTTATTAATAATTGAATTCATTTTCATGTCCTTGAAATAACTGAGGGTTCTAAGATTTGTCTTGCTAATTGATATAAAAACTATAGAGAAAAATGATAATGATATACTTGCAGAATAATTATTTTGGGGGGGGGGAAAGGGAATGAGATATGAGTGACTGTTTATCCTGTACAATATTTTTATAGTATTTTTTTCTCTATCTCTTTCTGTCTTTCTCATGCTTACACTTCAATTTCTGTTTTAATTGCAGAGGTTAATATGCAGAAGGTATAAAGTCTTGACATTGATGGTGACGAAGACAGATGCTCAGTAGGACCTGTGTCCAGCTAGATATTTTCCTTCTTGACGGTGCTGTGAGTTCTGCAGAAGGCGTTTCTGTTTTCATATCTTGTTGTATAGATTCCTGTCCAAGAAGAGAAAGATGATATCTGTTTTAAATAAAACTCATAAAATGCATTTAATTATTTATTTTATTTTTTATTATTATTCTTATGTATTATTATTATTGTTATTATTTTATTATTCTTATTATTATTATTTATTATTATTATTATTTTAGTTTGAGTATAGTTTAGACCAATATGTGCGAATAAGACATATATCAACATCCTTCTTACAGAGTTTTTACTGGAATCCTCACGGATGTAAGCATATCACATGGAAACTGGGAATAAAGATCAATGTGCTTTGCCTAAGATGTGCTGTTTCAATGTCTGGGAGACCACAATGTCAGTTGGACTGCCCAAAGCCCCAGATATGCAGAGGATCGCTGCTAACAGAAAGAAACACAATGTCACGAGAGTGCCATGTGTAGAGGAATTGATGTTTCTAGTTTGGAGTTTTAGAAGGGAGTGTGTACTTGTATGTATGTATGTATGTTGTAGTGTAGTTTGTTAAAATTTCTTATTATTGTTTTTGTTTGGCATCTTTACATTAGCTTTTAGATTTCTGGAGAGTTTGTTAGTACCTCTATCTTGTAAATACACTTTAATTCATCAATTCTTTTATTTATATATATATTATATGATATATATATATATATATATATATTATATAATATATATATATAAATAATATAATATGCATTAATTATATTTAGATTTTTTTTCTCCTTCACATAATTTTTTTTTTCCCGATTTAGGGTAGTGAAGTGGCAATGGTTAGTCATTACAATATTCTCCCATGGTTGTAATAAATTTCCATCTCTTTTATATTGTTTTTTTCAATTTCTTCTTCCTTTTCTTGAATCCTGTTTTATGTTTCCCTACAGGAGGTATCATGAGATGGGGCAAAACCAAATATGGACACTTTCCCGCCAGGAAAGTTCAGTGAAAACCTTAGGTATGCCTTGGGGCTGCGGCCAAACCAGCTACCCATTTTTATCTACCGCATGCGGGTGCTTGGCTTATCACCCAGCTGGCTGAGGGATTGCTGAAGTCATCAGGCAGACGATGAAGTTGTATGATGCACGGAAAGTGTAAGTTAGACCCTTGGATTGGCTTTGGCTTGCAAATAAAAATAGGTATAATCATCAGGAGTCTTCATTGCAGTGAAGGAGTTAGATAGTTTTTTCCATCTGCTCTGAATTTTGATATATTATGTTTTTTCCAGTGATTATATTCTTTTTCAGAAAAATAGTCCTTCAGTGGAATTTTTTTTATGGAGTATATATTTTTATACAGTATTTAGTATTGACACATTTAACAATATATTTATCACAGAATGGTCATGTAGAATTGTGTTATGATTTAACAGTACATTCCGAACTGTAAAGAATCCTAATTTAATGGAATTATGTACATTTCTTTGGCAGCTGTATCACACCCAGACTTAGAATATGGCAGATACAGACCCAGTTCTTGTGAAATACAACCAGAGAAACTAGGTAGCTTTCCAGGCTTAATGATCCAAATGCCTCACAGAACCAGAGAGGTTTTGTAAGCTTTTTTTTTTTTTGGCTATGCTACATGTTTAGCAACTCAGTCTACATCAAAGTGATCTATATGAATATTATGGCATGAGTAATTTTCCAAATCTTGATAACTTAATATGTCTAAACCTCATTGTTGCAGGAGGGACACCTTACACCTGCCCTCCCATTCAGCCTTATCACCAACGCCCAGAGTTTCTGAGTAACATGAAGCATGAATAGAGCTGCCAGGCTTACAAGAGAAGAACTAAAATCTAGCAGTTTAAAGGCAAAATACAAGTGAAAGCTGATGTTGGTCAATTGCAGCAGAAATGGAGTCGCTGTAAGAATTTTATTGATGTTTCCAGAGTATGATGAAATATACACTGGGTTTCAAAAAAAAGTTTGGGTTTTCAAGTTTTCATGTTGATACTATGTCTTCAAATATTCTCTCAACATACTCAGAGTTGAATAGATCCGCACAACATAGAGTTTCAACCCCCCACTTCCCAGTGAGCCTCTGCCACACCATCCTCCAGATGACCTTCCCGAACCTCTCCTCCTCCCCCTCCAGAGAGGAAAAGGTAAAAATTCTCACATTCCTTTGGTGTCCATATTTCTAATGACTGCCATAAGAGGTAAACTAAAAACTAAGTTATTTGGTGCACTGCACATTGGAGTCCTTTTGAAGTTTAGATGTGCCGACTTTGACGATGTCTGGAGGTTGGTTAGGAAGTTCCATTATAATGGGGTTCATAGATGGGGAATGGAAGGTCCCATCTTTGTGAAGAGAAAAGGAATGAGATCAATGCTTAAGTTTTTTGCATTATGCCTCTGATAAATATGTTCACTGTGTATTATTTCAGGATATGGAAGATGTGAATTAGTGGAAGATTCACAGCATCTTTGGGTGACCTGGAGGAGAAAAGACTCAAGATCCTTAATAACTTGAGGAATGCCTGCATCAGAAACAAACAAGGTGGCAGCAGACTCCACAAAACGAGAAGAGGACTCGTACCCACACCACGAAGACAGCAGCAGTAAAGCCGGATTGTCAAGAGTGAAGTGCTGAACTTCTGAGTAAAGTAGGATCGTCAAATAGATGTCGCAGCGACCCGCGACGATCTGAAATTCCGTGAGCATCGACACATGGAGAGCGCCAGCAAGAATGAAACGTAATCCACCGGTCCCGCATTCGAGGCTTGAAACTGGGTGCTGCCATTCCTGATTCTTGCACGCCCTTCAAACTCTTCCAAATGCAGATTCATGGAAAGTCGACGTCAGTGCTCGCAACATTAACTTGACAACTTGCCTGCGCTCTTGGAACTTGGGAGAATGAAGGTCTCATGAGGCCATCTGTCAGGAAAGGGAAGGGAGCGCAAGCCGAATAAGAAGAGTTGACAGATTTTTTTTTAGAAGTATGATGAATTCCAAGGGAAAAATATATATATGTGATTCCAGTTATAATGGTGAATTTATTTGTGGCTGTTTCACACTAGAAGAAAAAGTGTTTGCGGCTTCTCAGAAAAGTGTACATGAAATCATCCTTCATATGAGAATTGCAACCACCAAAATCTGTAGCTTCTTGCAAGCTAAGCATGGTAAAGTCAACAGCAGAACTGTCCAATTGCTTATTTTACGTTTTTAAAAAATAAAATCTGTTTTTCTTCATGAGTAATACTTGCCTGGTGGGAATTGTGTAACGCTAGAATACAGTATCAGGACGTTGCAAATTGTAAGTATTAGGTGAGGACATGAGGTAATTAAAGGCATGTGAAAAAGCAGACAGTTTATAATCTGCTTTTTTTTACTTTTTTTACTTCCTTTACATTTCTGCTTTTACTCACTTTTACCGTCACATAACGCCATTGTGCGAATAGGTGGTTAGTGTGATTGTTTTTATTTAATCGTACAATTCAGTATTTATT
>NW_023660674.1:0-5000 GCF_015228065.2 Penaeus monodon | reverse complement strand
GAAACTGCAGCGCGGACGCCGGCCGCCGAGCGCGACTGGGCCGAGGAGCCCCTGCAGGCAGTCCGGCGGAGGGGGGGCGGGGAGTCGCCGGTGAGGCTCTTACGGCCGAGAGCGGGAAGAAGGCGTCCGCAGGAGGACGATGGAGACGATGGAGTGAGGAACATAAATAACCTCCCGAATCTTTATGTCGCAGTAACTCTTCCCCAAACCCCCGGCGACCACCAACGCCACGACCCCAACCCCACTTCCAACCCAGTGCGCAGCCGCTCGCAGCCACGCGGAGACTATATAATCGGCCTAGGGACCTTAGGCTTCGCTACTCCGACGGACCGGAGGAGTCCCTTCTGCTGCTCTCGTCACCGTTGCGGCGACGTTGCTCCTCCTGCCGCTACCATCATCCGGCCGACGCGCTGCAGGTCCCGCGCCACCCGGCTCGGGCGCCGTCCTCCCGCCGTGTCACGAGGTTGAGGCCTCTTGGGCACCGTGAACAGGTGCTCTGTGCTCTACCAATGCAATTCGGATGCATTCGGTGGTATTTATGTTGTATATGTGTATGTATATATACTATATATATTATATATATATATATATATAAATATAATCTATATATTATATCTATATATATATATATTCTCATCATTTAACGGTAGGTTCATGTCTGAAGCCGCCGTGGTCACAGCATGATTACTTAATTGTAGTTTTCATGTTGTGATGCTCTTGGAGTGAGTACGTGGAGGGTCCCCCATTTCCTTTCCACGGAGAGTTGCCGGGGGTACCTCTTTTTTTTTTTTTTTTTTTTTTTTTTTTTTTTTTTCTTTTTTTTTTTCTTTTTTTTCTTTTTAGTTAATCATTCTCTCTATTTTATCCGGGCTTGGGCCAGAGCACTGACTTGGGCTGGCTTGGCCACCCAGTGGCTAGTAGGCATTCGAGGTGAAGTTCCTTGCAAAGGGAACACGCGCCGACCGTGACTCGAACTCTCGAACTCAATTGCCGTCGGGATAGTCCGACGCTCTAACCATTCGGGCCACGCGGGCTTGACGATCATGGGCTTCCATGATTTTTCTTGGCAATTAGAGCGGTGGTTTGCCATTGCCTTCCGCCCGTGTTTTTGTCGAGTTCACCATCCTCTATTTACCCGGCACTGACTTGGGCTGTCTTGGCCACCCAGTGCTAGGTAGGCAATCGAGGTGAAGTTCCTTGCCCAAGGGAACAACCGCGCCGGCCGGTCTCGAACCTCATCTCATATTGCCGTCGTGACAGTCCTGGGTCCGACGCTCTACACCTTTCCGCTATACGCGGCCTTGACGATTCATGGGCCTTCCATGAATTTTTCTTAGCAATTAGAGCGGTGTTTGCCATTGCCTTCCGCCCGGTGTTTTTTATCGAGTCACCAATCTCTATTTACCCGGCACTGACTTGGGCCTGGCCTTGGCCACCCGTGGCTAAGGTAGGCAATCGAGGTGAAGTTTCCTTTGTGCCCAAGGGAACACGCGCCGGCCGGTGACTCGAACCCTCACCTCAGATTTGCCGTCGTTACAGTCTGGATCCGACGCTCTAAACCTTCGGCCACCGCGGCCCCAATATATATATATAATTATATATAGTATAATATATATATATATTAATATATATAGTATATATATATATATATGCATATATATATATATATATATATTCTATATATATATATGGCATATATATACCATATATATAATATATATATATATATATATATATATATATATCTATGATATATATACACACATCACATCAAGCCACACACAACCACACACATACAATGGTGTATATGTAGACATTGTAATTAAGGTATATATAATATATATAATATATATATATTTATTATATAGATATATATATGTATATATATATAGATATATATATATATAATATATTCATGATGGTATAGTATATTATAGTATATATATATTATATCTATATATATTATAAGATTGTATATATGTATATAGATATATATATATATATATCTAGATATATATATTTCATAATGTATATATATATATATATATATAATATATATATATAGATATATAATATATATATATATATATATATATATAATTTTTTTATAGATATAATATATATCTATATATATATAATATAGATATATATAATAGTATATATATAATATATATATATATATATATTATAATATATATATATATATTATATATATATATATATATATATATATATTATATATACATTAGATATAATATAAGGTCCCGATATATGTATAATTTTATATTACATAATATATATATATATATAATAGATTATATATATAATATAATATATATAATATATATATATATATATTAATATATGTATATATCTACATATATATATATATACACAATACCACACCCACACACACACCACACACATACATGTGTATATTTAATAACATATTATGTATCATATATATATAATATATATATATATTATATATAGAGGATTGTATATATGTATATATAAGATCAAGATATGTATATATATCTTATATATATTATATATATATATAATATATAATATATATATTTATATATATATATATAAGATTATAATATATATCTATAATTATATAATATATATATATACATATAATATATATTTTAATATATATTATATAGATATATAATATATATTAATATATACTATATATATGTATATAAATTATAATATATATATATATATAGATATAGTATATATATATCAATATATATATATATAGTATATATATATATATATATACTATATATATATATATATATATTAGATATGTGTGTGTGTGTGTGTGGGTGTGTGTATATATATATATATATATATAATATATATATATATATATATAATATATATGTGTATATATATATATTATATATATTATTATATATGTACTAATATTATATATATATGTATATATATATATGATATAACTATATGTATATATAGGTATATATATATATATATATTATGTGTGTGGTGTGTTGTGTGGTGTGTGTGTGTGTGTTGTGTGTGTGTGGTGTGTGTGTGTGTGTGTGTTAGATGGGGGATGTTGGTGATATGTTTCATTAATAGTCCGACTGCTTTATTCCTAAATCATGTTGTTTCGAAAATGCGTCATCCATAATATGGCTTTGAGGCAATGACACCTCATGTTTTTCTGATCGTCTTGCATAGCGTGCAAACTTGTGAGCACAGACATGGAATCTTTCTGGGAAAACAATCAAGGCATAACAACTTAAGACTAATACTAAAAAGTCCCGCGGAAGCGAATAACACCCTCAAGTCGTTTTTCTCGTTCTCAAACTCGTCCCCCAAAATAGTCGTCGAGAGGGACCTTCTAATAACGTAAGGCCCTGTCCTTCTCTCTTTTCGAGGCCCCTTTTCTATTTCTATCCAGGTGATCTTGTGTTATCGGTGTATTCGGAGCACGTGTCGTTTTTCTGCCTTCGGGGGAAGGCGAGAAATCTGCGTGATCCTTAGCTTGCCGCCATCATCCGCGCTCGAACTGACCCAATTATCATCGGCAAAGATAGAACTTGTGCTGCATGTTGCCTCCACTATAATCAGCGTTTTTCTGTCTCCCCGGTGTTTCTGCTGTTTTGGGGCTGGCTTGATTCTGCAAGTGCGTGATTATCTCTTTTTGATAATGGCTAAACCGCAGGTGCGTGGGGGGTGCCTCGCGGGAAATAATCTGAGTTGAGGACATCAAGGAGGGGGGCAGTGCGCAGGGATCTGAAATCATTGCCTAGAGATTTCTGTAAATGCCCATTTTTTTGGGGTGGGGGGCGGGTTGACTTTTGTTTGGGGACGACGGTGGGGACGGATAGCTAAAATAAGGCGTAATTTTTTTGACCTAAAAATTTTTTCTTTAAAGGGTTAGTAAGACCTCGTCGCCCTGCAATCGCCGGTTGAAAGCACCAAAGCAAACACAAGAAAAGCGGGGAATCGAGAAGAATCCCCCCTGAGAACTAACCTATATAAAAACCTCCAAAGTTTTCCGTGTAGTGTAGCATGATGCGAGGGGCTCCCCCCCCCCAGCCATGCGCGGCCCCTCGGCCCCGGAGACAGTCCCCGTCTTGTGGATCAAAGGATACGCAAAAAAAAACTCACTGGGGGAAAAGCTGCCGCGAGGGGGACGTATCTGAGTCGATGTGAGGGAGGAATGCGTAAGCATGAGTGACCGGGGTTCGGCGAACGCAGGGAAGGAGGCGGGAACCCCTTAGGGTGCGACGAGGCCGATCGCGCCCGGCAGGTGTAGACGCAAGCGGTACGTACCCGGGCTAGCAGCTGCATAAAACACATGCACACAACAGATAATATATATATATATATATTATATATATAATATATATAATATATAATATAAAAAATATATAAAAATATAATATATATTAATATTATTTTATATTTTTATATAACATATTTTATGTTATTATCATATACATATAATATATAACATAAACTACTACAACAATTATAATATATATATATATTTTATATAAAAATAATATATATAATATATAACGTTACATAACACAAAACCCACACACACACACCCAAACACACCACACACAACACACACACCCACACACACCCCCAAAACACACATATATATATTATATTATATATTTATATATATATATTAAAATTTAAATATATACGC
The DNA here is from genome assembly GCF_015228065.2 of Penaeus monodon. Taxonomy (NCBI): domain Eukaryota; kingdom Metazoa; phylum Arthropoda; class Malacostraca; order Decapoda; family Penaeidae; genus Penaeus; species Penaeus monodon. The sequence goes on along the minus strand of NW_023660674.1, from coordinate 292 downwards.
ACACACACACACGACACCACACGCACACACACCAGACACACACCACCACAAAACAACCACACAACGAAACACACACACACACACACACACCCCACAAAAACACACCACACACACACGCACGCACGCACACACACAACACACACACAACCCACCCCAAAAACACACCCACGCTCGCACGCACACCACACCCACACACACACACCCACCCACACACACCACACACACCACCAACACCACACACAAACACACACCCCCACCACACACACACACCAACAACAAAAAAAAAAAAAAA
>NW_023660673.1:0-17500 GCF_015228065.2 Penaeus monodon | reverse complement strand
GGTCCCACTGACGTCTGTTGCCCCCCCAGTCCAAATCTCGTCCTCTCTCGGTACGTTGACTCCCATCGCCGCTACTGGGGCAAACGTCATTTCTTTTTCACCAGGGCCCCCAGGATATTTTCCGGCCCATGGAAACGCCCCACCGTTGCCCCAAGTCCTCGAGAAGTCAGGCAAGGGCCCCACACCAAACCCAATCCTTGCTCCCCGACGCCCTTTTCTGGACGCTCCATTTCCTCACAATCCCCAGCTTTGCACCAGCTGGCCCTTAGGCCCCTTATTGGAAAAGTTAGCTACCAACCTAATAACCCCCCCCTGGCAACGGGCCCTCCCCCCAAACCGCTACGCCACACCCGCTGCATTTTTGGATGGGCTCCACGGGCCCTTTACTCCACGCATCACTCTTGAAGTCGACATTGGTTCTAGACTCTGTCCGGGGGAAAAGTGCAGTCGCTCAGCGTACTACCTCTGACAGCCACCTCGGGGAAGAAAGGCACTCTTCCCCATCCCCTCACCCTTCCGTCCAAGTCGACACTGCCTTACTCTGCGTCAGGTAGTAAAGCCCAGCAACAGTGCTCGTCCAGTTTGGCCACATAAAACCGGGACCGCTCCCCCCCGTGTGCCCTCGCAAATACAGCCTCCACGGCCCCTTGAGCTGCCAAAATGCCCCTGCACCACACGCTCTGTGGTGCTTGAAGTCGCTAGTGGCCAAATATCGGGCCGCACTAGGGTCTTCTCACCCCATGCCCAGGTCGGGCGGCAGGCTTCCCACTATTGGCCCTCCCCTGCATCGTGCTGGTTCGACGGGCTTACCCAAGTGGGGGGGCCCGGGAACTGGGGACAGGGGGTTTCGGCCCCCTTCTCCGCCTCCCCCGATTTTTCCCCGCCTGTACCATTTCCCTTACCCTTGGGAAGCCTGGGATGGGGGGACCATCCCTGCCACATCCTTTTCAGCACTGCTGGGAGGCTCAGAATCCGCCCGGTTGAGAGAGTGTTCTCCCTCCTTACAAGACTACGTCTGTGCCCTACCTCTCCGCAGCCCCAACACAAGCCTTGGAAAAGTCCCGGGACTCATTCCCAATGCTACTTCTCCACTTTACCTCTGGCCCTTGGAGGTCAGGGCGGGGCTGGCAGGGGGGCCCTGGGCCACTCGTTGCTTTCAGAAAGGCCCTCGAACTCCATGGCCCTCCCCCAGCGCCCCCTGCAAGCCCTCGGGGTGTCCCTGCTTGGGACGTAGATTTGCAGTGTGGTCCTGAAAACATAAACAAAGAAATCGCGACTCAGGCCCCCAAAAATCATCTTTTCCGACCCGCGGGTCGACCCCCTTTCCCAGGTCTCCACATCCTGCCCGGAAAAGTGTCTCGCCACGCTCAGGCCCCCGTTTTTAAAGCCCCGCCCGATATACCTCGGCCTGGGGGTGGTGCCTAAAAACGGCTTTTAAAAGCCTCTGCCACGTGGGTAAAGGCATTTTGGGGATCCCGGCAGATGCCCCAACACTTCCACCGCGGGGCCCCTTAGCGCTGTTCCCACTGCAGGCCTTCTCTTCCGGGCTCCAGCCCGGGAATGCCGTTTTTCAAATTGGGCGCATATGCCTCCCAGCCCCTTTCCCCGTCGTACTCACGGCTTACGCTTCACAAATGTCTGGACCGAGGGCTGGGGGAGGAAAAAGGGTGCCTTTAACTAACACGCCCGGGGGGGAGAAAGGGGGGTGGGGAGGCAACGAGGCGGTTATTTTGTCCTTTTTGCCGCCACCTATACCCAAGGGAGGGTTCTGATGGGTCCACAGCCTTCTAAACACCCTGGCTCCGACACGACCTGCGAGGCCCGGGGTTTCCTGCCAGGACCCCAGGAAACCCCCATAAATCTGACACTTGCCATTTTGCAAACCTGTCTGCCTTCTCTGCTTGCAACTTACTACCTCGGAGCCGCCTTTCCTCCTTCATTTCCCCCTCGGCTAAACCTCGCCTTCAAGTCTGCACCCCCCACGTTCACTCTTCCGTTTTGGGGCCCTTGTCGGTGTACTCGGGTTTTCCATCTTCACAGATGCAAGTTTGCTCTGTAGACCCCAAATCGGCAAAACTGTTTCCTCTCCCTTCCTTCCCGCTCTAACGAGAGGGTGCGCCGCTCATGTGCCCTCTGTCCCGCTTTTGGCCCCTTTTCCCTTCCCTCCCTCATCCCGGGGCCGCAGGGCGGGATCGGTCCACTGGTGGGCCTTACCCACTGGCCTCCCTCATCTACCTCCTCCCCCTCGCTGCCGCCATCTTTGCGACATGAAAATCGCGATCTCACTGACCAAATCCCACTCTTACCCCTTTTTGCTACCCCGGCCGCCTGTCCTCTGCCCCAACGAAAGGCCGGCTGGGCAAGGGCGTGCATCCACAGAGTCGTGAACAGAACAGCTCCAAGAGGCCCGAGCCCACACTCCCCAGAACACCACAGGGAAACCCCAAGTAGCGAGGCAGGGCAGAAAAAAACAAAAAAAAGGCAGTCTTTCCCTTTATTTACACAAGTTTTTAGCCGACATTTTTTCTATAGGAAAAATAGGGGGGGGAAACCAGCATTCCCTGCACATACAGCTTATAACGGGGCAACAAAAAAGTTATATCAGTCAAAAGGGGCACAACAGGTTTCACAGGGCCAGCACCCAACTCGTTCTCTGGCTTGTTCCTCCGCCCTCCGTCCACCCGCTGCGTCATTTTTTGCCCAGGTCCCTTCATTTTAACACACCCCAGGCATTTTTTCATGTTAACTGTTTCGCACAAGAAAAGGCCCACTGGCGTAGCAGTATATATATAAATATATTATATATATTATATAATATTATTATATTATTATATTATATATATATTATATATATTTTATATATATATAATATAATATATTTATAATAAAATATATATTTATATTTTATTATTATATAATATATATATATTTGTATTAATATATATATTATATATATATATTTAAAAATTATATATATATATATATATATATATATATATTTATTTTGTATATTGTATATATTCATATTTGTATGATATCATTATATTATATTATCTATATACAAAATATAGTATTATATTATATATATATATATATATTATATATAATAATAATATAAAATTATATATATATAACTGCTACGCCATGGTTTTTGTCTCTGGCAAAACATTTAACTGAAAAGGATACCTGGGCTGTTTTAAAATAAGGGCCCCGGGAAAACTGACGCAGCGGGCGGGGAGGGAGGAGCGGAGGAAAAGCCGAGAGCAGATTTTGGTGCTGCCCTGTGAAGCCCCGTTGTGCCCTTGTGACTAATAATTTTGTTTTTCCCCCTTTTAAAACTGATGGGCAGTTGACATGCTGGTTTCCCCCCTGTATTGTCCCTATAGAAAAGTGTAGGCTAAATATTTGTGTAAATAAAAAAAATCCCTTTTTTTGTGTTTTTTTTGTCCCCTGCCTCGCTACTTGGCGTTTCCCCTGTGGTGTTCTGGGACGCTGTGTGCCGGTGCCTCTTGGAGCTGTTTCATGTTCACGACTCTTGGATAGCCGCCCTCCCCTACCCGGCCCTTGCTTTGGTGGCAGAGGCGAGGGGGCCCGGCGTGCAAAGGGTGTCAGAGTGGGTTTTGGTCAGTGAATCCCGATTTATCATGTCCCCAAAAGATGGCGGCAGCCATGAGGGAGAGGGGGCTTGACTGGGAGGCACGAGTGAGGTGAACCGGGCCCAGTGGCCTGATCACTGCCATGTGGGCCCGGGAAAGGGGGGGGAAATGGCACAAAGGGGGAAAAACGGGCCCGAGGGGACATGAGGGAGGGGCCCGCTCGTGAGAGCGGCAAGGAAGCAAGGGGCAGTTCTGCCCACTTTTTGGTGCTACAGAGCAATTTGCTCTGGAAGATGGAAACCCAGACACCCAAAGGGCCCGCAACAGCGTGAAGAGTGAAATGATGGGGAGGGGGCAGACTCTGAAGGGCGAGGTTGGGCCTGAGGAGGAAGTGAAGGGGAAAGGCGGCGTCAATAGTAAGTTGCAAGCAAAAAGGAGACGAGGTTCTGGCAAAAGGGGAGTGTCAATTTCTGGGGGCTGCCTGGGGGGCCGTGGCAGGAAAAACCCCCCCGGGGCCCCGCAGGTCGTGTCGGGGCCAGTGGGGGTGTAAAGGGGTGTGGACCCCTCAGAAACCCCTCCCTTGGGTTAGGTGGCGGGAAACTCGGACAAAGTCAAACCCCCTCGTTGCCTCCCTCCCCCTTTCTCCCCCCCGGGGGTTTTTTCCGGCACCGGGTTTTCCATCCCGCAGCCCCTCGGCCCCAACATTCTGTGAAGCGAAACCAGCTAGTAGACGGGGAAGGTGGCCTGGGGGGCAATGTCGCCAATTTGAAAAACTGGCATCTCCCAGGGTGGGGCCGGAAGGAAACCCTGCGCTGGGAAGCGCTAAGGGGCCCGCGGTGGAAGTGTTGGGGGATCTGCCGGGATCCCAACATGCCTTTACCCAGCGTGGCAGAGGGTTTGAAACGCCGTTTTTAGGGGACCACCCCACCCAGGTTTTCGGGCGCGCTTTAAGAAGCGGACTCGTGAGCGTGGCGAGACACTGTCCCAGCTGGCGCGATTGGGGACGCTGGTAGGAGGGCGTCCCCCGGCTGCGGAAGAATTATTTGTGGTCCCGATCGCGATTTTCTTTGTTAGCTTTGCGGCCAGCACTCAAATCTACGTCAAGCGTACACCCCGAGGACTTGCAGGTGGGGCTGGCGAGGGGCCCTGGGGTTCGAGGCCTTTTTGAAAAAAGAGTGGCCTAGGGCCGTGCTCACCCCGCCTGACCTCCAGGGGCCCGAAGGCTAAAGTGGGGAAAGGTAGCTTTAGGAATGGTCCCAGCATTTCCCAAAGGTTGTGTTGGGTGCGGAGAGGGAGGGCACAGACTAGTCCCTTTTCGAGGGAGCGGGAACACGTTCTCTCAACCCACGGATTCTGAGCCTCCCACATGCTGCAAGGACTGTGGCAGGATGGTCACCATCCTTTCATTCCCCAAGGTAAAATGGACAGGCAAAACCGGACAGGCTGGAAGGGGGCCCAACCCGCTGTCCTCGTTCCCCGGGCCCCCACTTGGGGAAGCTGCCGTCGAACCAGGGACGATGCAGGTGGAGGGGGTCAATAGATGGGGAAACCATGCCGCCGACCTGGAACTGGGGCTGAGAAGACCCCCGTGCGGCCTGATATGTTGGCCACTATGGGCTTCCCCGCGCACCACAGGACGTTGGTGTCACGGGGGATTGTGTGCACTTTAAGGGGCCATGGGGCTCGTATTTGGGGAGGGCACACGGTAGCGGCTGCCGTGTATGTGGCCAAATTTGGCAGCCCCTTCTGGGGCCTTGCTACCTGACGCAGATAAGGGTTGTCGACCTTTGGCGGAAGCTGGTGAGGGTGCATGGGGAAGATGTGCCCTTTCTTCCCAAATTTTGGCTGGGGGGGTTTGTGGGAGAAGGGAGGAAGGTTTTTGGGAGTGTGGTTTTTGGGGGGGGGGGGGGAAAATGGGGGGGGTGTGGGGGGGGGGGGGGGGGGTTAGTTTTGTTTTACAACCCAAAAAGGCCGATGCCCCTTGCCCAGGAGAAATGGAGGTCCAAAAATGTCGGGGGGCAAGGGGTTTTTTGGGTGGGGCCCGTTTTGGGCCCTCAACTTTTCACGGCTGTGGGTACCCTTGGGGGGAAACTTTGGGGGCCCGGGAAAAGAAAATGGGTTTTCCCCATAGGGGCCGAGGGCGTGGCAAAACTGGACCGAGAGGGGGGCCCCGGCGGGGGGGAGCAAAGTTGGTTGGGGGTTTGGGGCGGTACCCCTCGGGGACTGCCCCACCCCGCCCCCCCTTCCAGGGCCCCCGGAAGCCCAAAAACCCCGGGGAAAATTTTTTTTTTTGAAAAAATGATTTAAAACCCCGTACGTTTTAAAAAGTTTTTTCCTTGACAATTTTTAAAACGATTTGCGTGAAAGGGGGGGAAGTCTGCCATGGCTTTTTCTTGGCGAAAATTTTTTGGGTCCCTGGAACTAAACCGGGGAAAAACCCTCTTACAGGGGGGGGAAAAACCCCCGGAGACGAGGGGGGCTTTGTAAATTGTGGTTTTTGGGCGATTTACTTTGTTTCCCTTTTTTTTGAGGGGAAATTTTTTTTTCCTTGAAAAAACCCCAAAAAATTTTTTAAAAAATTTTTTTTTATTTGGCTGCTGTAGGGTTTCCCCGTGGGTTTTTTTTTGGGGCCCGTGTCTTGGACTGCAGGTTTTTAACCCCCGGGGTGCAGCCCTTTCCCGCGGCCCTTGCGGGGCGAGGACAGGCCCGGGAAAAACATTGTGTTTTTTAAACTTGTTGTTTTGATATATAATTTGTTTTCTTTTTTATAATTAAAAATTAAATTTTTTTTATTTTTATAGAAAAAGGGTTTTAAAAAAATAACTTTTAATAAATAAAAATTTTTTTTTTTTATTTTTTTTTTACTTGTTTTTCCCCGTTTTTAAATTTTCCCCCTTTTTGGGCTTTTTAATTTTTTAAAACTTATTAAAATTTTTTGCCCCTTTAATTTTTTTTTTCAAAAAAGGGGTTTAAAATAATAAAAACAATTAATAAAAAAAATAACAAAAACCTTATTTATTAACCTATTTATTTTATTTTTATTACTTTTGTGTAATATATATTATAATATATATTTTTATATATATATATATATATATATATAATATTATAAAATATATAATAATATAATATAATTTTTTTAAATAAAATTTAAAATATATATATATTAATAATATATTTAATATATATAAATATAATATTATTTTAATAATATATATATATTCAAAACCAAAGGTAGACTAATACGGTCGTGAAAATTTCTTGCTTTTAGAAAAACGTTCAGAGTTTTAATCAATCTCTATATCAGTGCTGTAATGGGAAACCCAAAAACGTGCTTTGACAACAGGAAGTTTGATTAAAAAGGTTCCAATTTTAAAAAAATAATATCAATTACAAAAAGTGAGCAAAAAATATAGGTAATTAAATACCCCTGAGGACCCTTTTTTTCTCGGCATAAGAGGCACTCTCCAAAAACTCCCCTTCCTCCCAAGCAGACTTTTAAAATTCTATCCTCTCATTTTTCCCGCCTGACCCCATGATCTCGGAAACTTGTTGATCCGAAAAAAAAAACAGAGTCAACAAATACTAGACAAACCCCCCTGTTACTTTAGCTTTTCCATTCCCCGACTATCACCCCCGTTAGTTTGTTTTTCTCATATTTTTTTTTCCCGCTTTCGTTTTCGTTTTTTTTTTTTTTTTTTCTAAAATTATATACTTTTTTTTTAAAATACAATTTTTTGCTCACATTTTTTAATTTTATATTTTGTTTTGAAAAATTTGAGAACCTTTTAACAAATCTTCCCGTTCTAAAGCCGTTTTTTTTGGTTTACTATTACAGCATGATGATAGAATATGATTAATTCTGAAACGTTTTCTAATAAGCAAGAATTTTTCACGACCGTATTAGTCTATCTTCGTTTTGACTGTTCGATGCCATGGGAAAACCTATAACATTAATTAATTAATAAATTTAATTTTATATAAATATATATATATAAATAATTATTAAAAATTAATATACATATACTATTATATCTTAAAAAAATATATAAAATATTATATTTTAATATATATACATATATTATCTATATTATATATTTTATATTATATAATTATATATAATTTTATATATATAACATATAATATTTTTTTTTGTTTTTTTTTTATACTAATAAAGAAATAATAGAAATTTAAAAGAAAATCATTTTTATTTTATCATTATATTTTAATTTTGACGCCCTATATATTAAAAAATATATATATATATATATATATATAATAATATAATATATTATTACGTAATATTTACAATAATAAGAAAATACTGGTAATAATAATAAAACTTTTATGTTCATCTTTTGTTATTATTGTTATTTTTATTGTTTTTATTATTTTTTAATATTTCTACCCCGCCCGTATGATTACAAAAACTCTCTCCCTCTCTCTCTCCTCTCTCCTCTCTCTCTCTCTCTCTCTCTTATACTATATATATATTATATATATATATTATAGATTATATATAATATTATTGGTGCATAATTACAATAATAAGTAAAAATTTAATTATATTAAAAATTAAAATTTGATTTTTTAAATTATTAATAAATTACTAAATAATAGTATAGTTGACAAAAATATTCAGCAATAATTACAATAAAAATGATGATAATGTGAAAATAATTGCAATAATGTGATAATAATTTAATAATGATGATGCTAAAGATAAAAATGATGATGATAACGATAATAATGATAATGATGATGATGATAATAACATATATAGTGTTCGTTTATAATAGACAAGGAACCCGCGAAAATGTCTATTTATAGGGGTAATCGCGGTATGCTGGTCGCGACTAGCTAGCCCGGAGAGAGAGGGCGGAGCTGACCTTACCGCGTCTAGGTCATCCTCAGTATAAGTAGTGACCGTTCCAGCTGGAGGAGGGTCGTCAAAACCAGCAGCCACAACCTATAGATCATGTCAGTACAGCATTATCCAGCAATCGGTGAGCTCGCTCCCCGACTTGCCAGATACTGCTAACCTGCGCTAATCTCTTTGTTGTGCCCTCGCTCACGGTGTGTTTGCAAGCTCTTTAGCTATCAACACCCAGTTTTGACTTATGGTAACATTTATGTTACTGAGAGCTAAACTTGATAAGGTGACATACAGACAGCTCCGTCAAGCCACCGGGTTTACCGCGACCTTGACCAGGCTAGTTTGGTGTGTCACCGACCCTTGCTATCGGTCGTTGTTTGATACACGGGCCCTGAATAAGCGTGAAGCTTCGGCTTTGTCACACTGTATTCGGAGCCCGGTGATCAAACCTCTTGGACCTCTATCTCTGCACTCACTACTTCCCTCTTCCGTACTCTCCTGGGCCTAAGAGAGTTCTTGCGACTCTGGTATTCGCCTGGGGGGGGTCTACAGCCCCAGTCCCCTTGTAGCAGATTGGGACCAGGAGTACGACCAAAGTACAAAGCCTCAATTCTCGAAGGGAACCGGGGAACTCCGCCGGCTCTTCCTCTTGAGAGGGTCGGCCGTAGTACAGGGAAATCGCAGGTCTTTATAAACCTGCAACTCTAGTGAGTAGGGATAGGGTTAGGTCCCTGAAAAGGGTCTCCACCCGACCAAAAAAACAGGAACACTCATACGTCCTCTACAGCCCCTTCAAGAAGGGACGAGGGTGGGTTTGTAATTCCTGTCCTCCCTTGGGTCAGTGGCGTAGTTTCACAACCCACCACTCTTACCTCATGCCTAAATGAGGATTAAATTAAAATCACCAACGGGCGACCCTCTCCTTCCAGAGGGAAGCCCTACTACAAACCCCCTTTGATGCCGAAATTCGTACACTAAAGGGTAATCACTGCCCATGACCACTTCCCCATATCTGCCAAGATGAAAGAAATGCCGAAGCCTTATTCACCACCCACTGCATCGACCAACTCAAAGAAAAGGCTTCGAGCCACTCATGCCTCCAGAGCTGAAGGCCAAACTAACGCTTGTCCTAAAGCAGCTGGATAGAGAACTGGTAAAAGAAACACCAGAAGCCATCAAGGAGGAACTTGAAAGAAACATGCCATACACACAAATCGGCAACATTTATATCATGAAAAACAGTACCTGATAAAGATTCAGTTCACGACCACCAGACTGCTGTCCAAAATTACAGGAAAAGGCCTATACCTCTTCAACATCTATATAACCCCAGACAATCGAAGCCAGAAATGTTCACCACCATTGTGCGATGCTCCATTGCTACCGCTATGGACCACTATAAAAATAGTTTGCCCAATAAAGGAGAAAATACTCAAACCTATGCTCAGAATGTTGGGTCCAACACCCACAACTTTCAGAAAGACCTGTAGTTCTCAGAACTAAAAAATGTCTAACTGCGGTGAAGGGACATAGAACAATGGCCAACTCGTGCCCCATAGAAAGGAGGCCATGAAACAGACGAGAGAGGAGAGAGCAAAAAAGAAGATAAAAAAGACATACCAATAAAAAAAAGTAGCAGTAGCAAACGGCAAACAAACTTTAGCCGCCACCCAAAATGCTTGGCTCAAACCACTGATTAAAGAAATGAAAGAATAAAAAGAACAAGACAAAAAAGACCACAAATATCCTGCAGCTTACCTGCTGACCTGTCAGTAGGCATCATGACTGCCCTAATAGTAAACGCCACCTCCAAAAACATCATGGGCCAGTGACTGGGTTATAGACACCACAGTAAAAAAAAATCCTTCAGAAAACGATTTGCCAGACCTCGACCTTGGGGACGGGGATTCCTGGGTCATCTTCAAAGTTCTCCCACCCTAACACATTAAACACCCACACATAAACCTATACTCCACAGACCTACAGTCCTTCAACCACGCCACCCAAACCGGATACTCGACCCAGGACGTCAGAGACCGAAATTCACTGCAACACACAAAGAAAACCAACCCAACACCCATCCCACACCTACACAATCACCTACACGACCACACACACCCCAACAGTCCGACCACAACATCCCCAAAAACCACAACGAACACAATCAGTGAAACCCAAAACCACATCCCACCGGCAAACACACAGACGACCTTACAGACTCAGAGGTCGATGATCAGTCCCTTCGCCACAGGGACGGTTACGACCGTCAACCCAAAACATATGGCCTCCGCCTCTTCGCTGCGGAGCCCTCACGCCTACAAACACCTCAACATACTACAACCTGCACACGAAATAACACCGCGGTACAATAAAAATGGAGATACACAAACCCCCATACCAAAAAAAAAAAAAACCGCATCACGACACAAAATCACAGAACACCTACCGTCAGGAAACATATTCCATCCAGCCAGACATGATTGAAAAACTGAAACAACAACACAATGAACGCTACAGAATGGCTTGGGTACAACACGACAAACAATTAACACTATGGCTTGCAACACACAACCAAATTACACTCAAAACGAACCTCACAATCATTCACATAATGTACACACATGGACAACCAGACGAAGACAAGAACTCTTGCAACCAATACACAACCACACCCATATCATACTCATAAACTCCACGCCACTCAAACAGCCCACAAACAGTAAAAAATATACAACTACAACACATACACTCCAACAAAACAAACGAATACCATGACCGGCATAGCATTGCCGCCAAACAACACATCAAACATAAAGTACTTGACACTTTCACCTCAGATCTCATGGCCATCGAATAGACACCCCTCATGGACCCATCATCATCGCCACCACATACATTCCTCCACGCCGACCTTACATTTAAAAAAAACCACCTGAACCTCTTTTCACTCGTACGACACCAAAAACCAACATACATAATGGTAGACTTTCAACGCCACCCACAGACTCTTCGGTTCACAGACACAAATGCCGTCGGAGAGGCCTCGCCTCACTCATCTCCGACGGCCAGACTCCACTCACCTCGGCCCCAGGACGCACCAACACTCATACTTGCCGAACAGCTCCACCACAAAAAAACCCCAGGACTAGTTTTCTCGCTAACACACAAGCAAACTAAACTACCACATAACCACAGACGATGTCCACGTCCAGTGATCACCTCTCCCGTGATACTCCAAGCTCTCCACCAACCAACCCAATCATGTTTACCTACACCGCCCCGAGAGAACCTTAATCATGCAAACTGGAAGGGTTCAACACGCACTTGAACAACCCAACCCAGATCTCGAAGGCAAACCCACGCACACCATAGACCACCACCTTAACCAGTGGTACGCAGACATACAGACTGCCCTGAGAGGGCAAACATTCCCTAAACACATACAACACACTTGTACACTCCATAGAAACACATCGTCCCCCAAAAACAACTAAAAATCCAATACAGACACCTTCGGGAACTTTCTGAAACCAGGGATGGAACACAGAACTACGCACACGACACAGAGGAAGTTCAAATACACTCACTCAACGAACAAAACACATGAGCAACCACAATGGGAACACTCACACGAGAACTAATGCAACAACATAAAAAATCCTAAGGTCTTCTGGAGGAAACACAGGAGACTAATAGGATCGAACAGAACAGACGATCACATACTATACAACACCAAGAACACAAGATAGACACAGCAGAGGGGATGGAAGCTGTCCCCACAGGGAGTTCTGGCATCCAGAACTTCCAAATCTCCCATGCTGAAAACACAACATTCGACCCTAACACAGAGCCGAGGTACATACAATCACTACAACACCTGCACACCTTATTCCCTCCCATCACAAACATATCACTCACCACAACACTCACAACCCAAGACAAGCCTACTATCACACCCCATCACACCAGAAGACATGAGACATGCACCACACGATCACAAAACACACAACCAGGAACAGCAACATCAACAAACTTATCATGCAACACCTTCCACCCCAATCATGCGCTCTCCTTCCAGACTTCGCCACATTGTCAACGCCGCCCTGGCAACAGGCACTTCCCCACGTCCATTCAAATACCATGCATCAATCATCCTCATCCCCCAAGCCAGGAAAGCCACCTCACGAGGTGTCCCAGCTTCCGGCCCATCTCCTGCTGGGAATTTCCAACAGAAAGAATTTATAGAAAATTATGACTTTAGAGAAACGAAAGGGTTATCACACACAGAACTTTAAACAAACACATTGAATACAAACAAATACACACAGACCCATAGGCAAGCACGGCGTTTCGCGGACTCAACAGAGGGACTGGGAGCGCAATCGCCCTCGCCTTATACGAGGAGATCGCTTCTCAGTCTCGCAAACAAGCACCAAAACCAACATTATACTACGAGACGTCACCAAGGCCTTTGATAAGGTCCTGGCATGACGGCCTCCAATACGAAAATCTACCACAGCTACAACGTGCCTCCCCACACTTTCACACGGTGGTGTTCGCTTTTGCAAACTTCCCTGGACAACCTGAACCAGCCTCCATCCGCCTGGTTTCACACCAGGCCGCCTCCCCATGTCATTCTTCCCCAAGTGGAGTTTGCCCAGGCAGCGTCCTCTCACCAACACTTTTCATCTTATACCTCAACCTAACCACCCCAACCCCGCCGCCACCCCCCCCCATCACCCTACAGCAACTACATCGCATATTCAGACTACATTTCCAAATCCCGATATCAACACCGCACTTGCCCGAACGTCCCTTTGGGAACAACATCATGAAAGCAGCCACATTTTTACAAACAGGTCATTTTTTATATTAAACGATTGTAATAATCCATTTTCTCTCACACCAGTACCATTTTTTTTTTTTTTATTGTTTTTTTTGTTTTTTGGTTATTTTGTTTTTTGATGTAGTGGTACGCCACACCTTGATATCCAGACCCACACCCCCAAATTCCCCTCATCCCATTGCCCGACACTCACCCCTCCCCCACTCCTAGGCCCAACATGCTACACTCACCCCCCCCTCCCTCCCCTCCTGCACCTCCCCCCTTCCACCTTCCTTCTTACTGTCCCCTTCCTTCTTCCCCTTTCTTCCCACCCCCCCCAAAACCTCCCCCCCCTACTCCCCCCTCCCCCTTCCTTCCTCTCTCCCCTCCCCTCATCACCTCTTTATCCTGCTTCCCCACCCCCCCTCCACCCTCACCTCTCCCCCCCTCCTTTCCTCGGCCCCTCTCCTTCTCCTCCCCACCCCTTTCCTCCCCTTCTATTGTTCTATATTTTGCTTTTCTAAAACACTACATATACTTTTCTTTTCCGTTATCTAATTCTTCTTTTATTCTCTGTATTATAAATTATATCCCTATCCTTGCTACCCCCCACCCCTCTCCCATACCCATCATCTCTCCCTCCTTCCCTCCCCCTCCCTCCCCCCACCTTCCCCCCTATCTCCCTTCCCCTCCTCTCCCCACCCCCCCCTCCCCCTCCCCTTTTTCCTCTCCTTCCCCCCCTCTCTCCCCCCCCCCCCTTCCTCTCCCTCCTCCCCCCCCCCGCCCATCCCATCCAAATGGTTGCCGAGAACACTTCCCTCTATTTACCTTATATCCCCCAGAACCTCTCTACGAAACCTCGAGCTTAAATCTAATTCTCACAAAAAACGGGGTGGTGGAAAGGCCTCCGATCTGCTACCATACGTTGCTTGCGGTATCTGTATGATGTTTCCCACCCCTGCAAGAAGCTCACATTTTTTGTATATAACGTGTACTATAATTTTTCATTTTTTCTTGTTCAACAACCAGCGCATAAACATATAGCAAAGAAAGAGCCTTCGGATCCGATCAACAGAACCACGCACAACCTCTGTGTTCGTATTCTTTGCTTGTTTTGCGTTTCATGTTTGTGTTTGCGATTGATTTGTGTTGTGTTTGTGATCGTTTCGAAGGATTATTTCCAAGCTAAACAACTCACATAATAGCACCCACACATCACTCCAACCACCTTCCACCGCTCAATCGAAGAAGGTAACTTCATGCCACACACCCGCGACATCATCACGATCACATCACATATCATGTCATCACTCTCATATAGTCTAGGCGCTGGTCACTCACCCTTCACCCGTGTTGTTATTACTTTAATGTCTCGTTTAATGTTTTTTTTCCTTATACTCGCAAAATAACAAAAGAGTGACCCACTGAACCTCGCTCACAGCTATTAGGCTGGAAGGGAGGCAGCGAGGGTCCTTCACCTGCAACAGGCTATTTGCTTTTTATCTTATAGAATGGGTGGTTGTTGTTTTGAAAAAAAAAAAAATCACAAAAAGAATAACCGCTTGGCTATGATAATCCCTGTCAACGGAAAAACAAAAAACAAAAAAAAAAAAAAATTATCTGTTGGCGGATGAGTTCTTTTGTGTTCTCGGTATGTTATTATGTTTTCTTGTTCTTTAATTTTATGTTCCTGTTCTTTGATCCACCCTCCTGCGTGATTTTTTTTTGCCGTTCTCTGTTGACATTTAATAAACAAAAGAGGGACCCACTGAACCAAGCCTCAGCTCGTCGAGGACTCCTAGGAGACTGTAAGGGAGGCAGCGATGGTCTCACCTTCAATAGGCTATCATTATGGGTAGATACCTATTATGATAATCCCTAGCGGCGAGAAAAAAAAAAAAAAAAAAAAATAGTATTCTTGTTCTTGTTTTAATGTTTTTCATGTTATTATTTTTGTTCCTCTCACCACCACTATGTGTATTTATTTATGTCGTGCTTTATATCATTCCTCTGATCACATTTCCCGGTTTCCGATTTATTCTCATAGCTTTACTTATAACTTTTATTTAATATTATGTTACAGTTTTGGTACGTTTGTCTTTTTTTTTTTTCTCTGAACACTGTCTTGCTCTCTCTAGGCTCCTAGGTTAGCTTTTTGCATGTGTATGGCGTCGATTTGTTCTCGTGTACGTTCTGCTAATTAAGGTGGCTATCTATATATGGTGTTATCTTTCACCTATTCATTGATCATCCCTAGCGGGCGAAAACACAACAAAAAATCTCAGGCCTTTTTTTAATTTTTTTTTTAAAAGTTTTTTGGCCCAAGGGGGGGCCCAGGCCCCCCCCGGGGGGGGGGGGGGGTTCTCCCCTGCCAAAAAGGGGCCTTTTTTTAAAAAAAAAAAAAAAAAAATTAATTTTTTTTTTTTTTTTTTTTTTTTTATTAAAACTTTTTTTTTTTTTTTTTTAAAAAAAAAATAAATTTAAAAAAATTTCCCCCTAGGCCCGGCCCGAAAAAAAAAAAAAAAAAAAAAAAAAAAAAAAAAAAAAAAAAAAAATCAAATACCGTTCCTTATTTTTACGTTCTTTTTTTTCATTTTACTCGTGTTTATATGTTCTTGTTCTTTTTTGTTATATTTTCTTGTCCCACCATCACTCCCTTTTATCTTATACTCCTTGCATCCGCTACGCCATCTTTTCCCGGGTTTTTCCCTTTATTTTTATCTCATGTTTTTTTTTTTCCTTTTTTTTATTTACCATATGTTTTTGTTTACCATCATCCTTCCTTTTTGTATATATGCTGTTCTTACCATCATCCTCCCTCACTCACCTCACACTCCCACTATCCCACTTTGTTTTTATTGCCGTTTTCATCGTTCTCGTTACAATTCCTTTTCTCGTTTTTTTATTTTTAATAAACAAAGGGGGGACCCACTGAACCCGCCCCAGCCCCTAGGAGCTGGAGGGGGGCAGGCGAGGGTCCACCTGAAAAGGGCTATATAAGGGACACACCTATTATGTTTCCTAGCGGGCAAAAAAAAAAAAAAAAAAAAAAAAAACAACTACCCCCCCAAATTTTTTACTTTTTTTTTTTATCATTATACTCGTTTCCCATTTTGAAAAAAAAAAAAAAAAAAAAAAAAAAAAAAAAAAAAAAAAAAAAAAAAAAAAAAAGGTTTTCTCCTCCAGCCAACCTGGCTCCAATCTGAAAAAGAAAAAGGTTCCACATACCACACCGCAAATAAAGAAAAAACCACGCAAGGGGTATCGCCCCCCTACTTTACACTCTTACCTTGCTTAAATTTCTAGGTAGCTAGCTACCCGTAGCTTTTCTTCCCCCCCCTCAACTGAGGACTCCTCCTCCTCCCCCCCCTTTAGTTCATCGACACACGGGTAGCACTTTGCCCGCCTCGGCCGCCTAGTGGTCGGGATCAAACGGAGAGCTATAAACGAGGACGGTAAGAACTGAAACATCTTTAAACTGTACGGACCTGACTCGATTGCCTGTGATTTTGCAAGTGCCCCTCGTGCAAAGCATAAGGCAAGACACGCGAGCAGAGGACGAGCAGGATGGAGATGTTCTACGAAAAGGAGAAAAAAAAATATAAAAATATACCCTAAAAAAAAAAAAAAAAAAAAAAAAAAAAAAAAAAAAAAAGATAGCCTTATTATATATGTGTTTATGTTCATGTTATGTTTGTTCCTGTTATGTCCCCACCAGTTCTGTTTCGTGTTCCTGTTAGTTCCTTTTCTTTTGCCATTTCCCATTCGTTTTTTTTTTTTTTTTTTTTTTTTTTTTTTTATGATGATGATGATGATGACAAAATGTTCCTGACGCTTGCCTCGCCCCCTATCTACTAATTATAACTAATCTTATCTCAATTATTCGTTTCTCTGCAAATTATGCTCTCCTTGGTCCCTCCCTCTTGAAAGTCAGACCCAGTGTCATAGCATTCAATCCCCAACAAATGATATCTTAGCACTTGAATCCGGTCCAAGCAGATCCTAACATTGTTTCTCTTCACCACATCAAACTCATCCCAAAATTATCTCCGCTTCCGCCTGTCCTGTCTAGCTTTACTCCCTCCATCACCATTATCCCACGTTTTGTATACTCTAAATCTCTCGACCAGCCTGGAACTCCCAATTCTTTCTTCTTTTTTCGTATTAGACTTCTTGTTAAAAAAAAAAAAAAAAAAAAATTTT
>NW_023660672.1:5000-18899 GCF_015228065.2 Penaeus monodon | reverse complement strand
GTAAATGAGATATATATGATATAGAATAGAATAAGATGAGAGTATATATGACAGATATATATATATATATATATATATAGATGAGAAGTATATATATATATATATATATTATATGTATAGATAGATGTGCATAGATAGAGATATAGAGATAGAATATGAGATATAGATATATATATAGATATAATAAATATATATTATAGATAGTATTTTATATATAGATATAGAGTAGATACATAGATAGATAATATGCTATATAAAAAAAAAAATATATATATATATATATATATAGATGATATGAGGCGATAGATAGAGTAGATATATAGAGATATAGATAGATATTATAGATATATGGGAGATATAGATATATCTTTTATTTATTGGAGGTTTTGTATATGTATATCCTATATATATATGATATACTGGATATATATTATAGAGATATATCTATATATAGATAATTATATATATGTTATGTACATGTATATATATATGTATATATATGTATATATATGGTAACTATATATATATATTATATATGTATGTATATAGAGATGGTATATATATGTTATATGTATAATGGATGTATTTATATAGGTGTATATATATTCTAAGTATATGATTGTATATATGTATAGATATGTGGTATGTGTGTATATGTTTTTTATATATATTAATATATATGGGTATATATATGTTCAGCTGAGGAACCAGTCTCATGACCAAGAATGCCGCATTTAAGCACAAAGCGACTATACATACTCAAATTAGTTGCCTTTCTTAACGAGCTACTGCCTGCTTGCTGGTCTGGACTGTTTCTTCCCATGTATAAATACCTAAATACATGCCTTTTTTTAACCATCTGTTTTATCTTATTAATTTCTACAAGACCTTTAAGTCTTTTACTGTGTTTATTTAAAATATCGGAAGCCAGGTGATGTTAATTGTATGCAAATGAGACCAGTGGAATACCTGAATGCCTACACGGAAACAAGTGGGCCGCACTGATTTGCGCTTTGCGAAACAATCGCGCAGTATTTTCTCGCACATATTGTGTTTACACAGGAAAGAAAAATAAAACGAGGTCTGCACGGACACCACCGTGTTTCCTTCTCCTCCCAGCCCAAGGAACCTGTACAGTGACGTACCATATCCGTCACGATCCATACTCACAAAAGATAAGTAGTTGGCTGCTCAGTTTATCCATACACCCACTGTTTTTTGCTGTAGCATGTTTCTTAACGTTCATTCAATAAATTATATTTCTGCAAGTGTCTCCACCAATTTTAGCGTCCACATTAACAGTTTAGCCGGCCATTTTAGTTTTCCTTTACTGCATTGTTACTTTTATATCTTTCGTGATATTTCGTGTTATTTTACTTGCGTGTTTTATTGAATTGGGCTTTGCTTTTATTTCCATTTACAGATTCGGGCCAGGCTTTCATTTCTCTTATATTTAATAAAATATTGTGGACTAAGGCTTTATAAACGAGCTGGCGAATGTCTTACCGCTCGCTACACCCACTACCACTGCCTCGCCACGATACGTTGCTCCGTATTACCTCGACCGAATTAAGAATCTGCCAGTCTGCAACGCATGAGCTCAAAGCCTCACTGAATCAGGACCTTCACGGGGCCATGCTCATGATGTATACAGCTACAGTATACATTCTTAAAATATATTTAGAAAAGGGAAAATTAATATTACAAGGAATAGCATGAGAGACAAGACCACCTTCACAATTGGGGGGCTATAGCGGCGAGATAAGATTATTTATAGTTCCCAGACGCCTCTGTAATGTGCAATATATTTGAATGGTATACTTTCAAACATATTTTAATATATATATATTTATGTGTTTTAGTTGCGCTGCTGTGTATGGATGACCACATGCAGTGACCACTACAATATACTCATGCATGACCTACGCGCGCCCACGGGTAGCCCTCCATCTCAAAACTGTATGTTCTTTTTCTGTTTTGCTAGGTACTACAAGCTCCCTAGTAGATGATGCCGCCAAGACACAAAAGACTATAGGGTTGAATCACCGGGTGGTATGAGCACGGGTGCTGGCCACTCAATTCTGGAAGAGCGTCGCTCTTGTTGCTATCCCGGAGGTACGCGACGATAATGTCGAAAACTTTCCGAAACCTCTCGATGCATGAGGAGATTATGAATGCTGCATAGGTATGAGAGCAGAGTTGAGAGAAGTAAAGACTAAGAATGATAGTTTTGAAGTGGAGCAAGAGGAATGAAAAAGTAGGAATGAAAGGTTAGAAATGAAGCTTGTGAGAAAGAGTTGAAAGAGCACGGAAGAGCGAGTGTTGTAGGGCGCGAAAGTGAAATTGATGTCGAACATAAGGAGTGAAAAAGTCGTTAGAGGGACATAGGGAACAGAGATGTTCATTCGATCAGGAGCCACCACCTCAGATTCAGATCGCGCAAAGGGTTACCCCATGGAGAGGCCGGGTAATTCTACGCATTTACATCCAGCCACAGCATTATAACGATGCCATGCCACCGGGATCATCCCTACACCTGCTCTTACACTTTCCCTATAATGTGCCTATGCTTAAGTCCCCCGCTTATATAGTTAACACATAAAAAAATAAAAAAAAAAATTACAAAAACAACCTTCAAAACAAAAAAACCCCAAAACACGGACTTATTCCGATATTTCGCGTGGTGAAACTTCGCGCAAATAACCCGCTAAGAGAAACCAGACAGCTGAAACCTGGATAGAGCCATGAAAATATGACTCGGCCTAAAACAGAGAGGCAACTTCTCAGAACTGCGAAGGCTCACTGACAGGGTAATGCAGATCTTATGTCACGGTCCTGCTTTTTGATAGTTTGTAAACTGGGGTTCCTTAAAGCTGCATTGCGTAGGAAGTTTCGGGGAACATATAGTCGTCAAGGCTTTTTCAAAGTTGTTTGATAGTCAAAAGATGACACCGGCAGGCCCTCTAGATTAATTACTTCTCTAGAGGGCACAGATATATCAGGGTTATCGTATCACCCGAATTATTGCAATAATGAACAGCTATACGTCGCATGTCCTTCAGGCCGTCCCAACGGCTGAGAGACTTTTAACTATCAAGAGGATGAGCCTCCATCAGTAATAGCTGGTTGCCCAGCGATTATAATAAATAGATGGGCATCTGTTCAATATGACACTAACTCTTCTCAACCTGACACCACGCAGACTAGACAGCAGCAGTTCCCCTTCGGTATGTCAATGTCACACTACACCTAAATGTGCGAGTTTCATAAAAGAGTACTCACAAACCAACACATGAAGTCGTGCAAGTAATAATGCTACTGCATGTTTCAACTGTAGGCCCAGTAAGGGCACAGGCAGCCAAACTGTCCCTTTCCTGTAACGCCGGCACCCGCCCAACCCCGTCGACGTCGGATACTCTTGAGGGGCAATCAGTGCTGAGACCCCAGCAGACTCGCCCTCAGTAACCAGTCCAGGGAGACAATTGTGCCAATTTAATGTCAGTAAAAAACAAAAAAAAAAAAAAACTCCCCTCCAAAAAAAAAAAAAAAAAAAAAAAAAAAAAACAAAAAAAAAACTGGGGCAGGCTCCCCTGTATAGCATTTGTTGACACGGCTCCGAAGTCTCATTGTAAAGCCTTCAGCTTTACAAAGGATGTGTGGATACAAGAAAGTACCCACTAGTAAGACTAACTAGGAGTGTCAGGGGTCCAAGAAGAGCTCATGCGAGGTCAAAACTCAGATTTGACATTTCTCCCAGAGTTATGATTAGTCATAGGCTCTTTGTGCCGAGAATTTAACGTTTTCCAGGTGATATTTTGTGGTATGGACTTGTTAGGACGTGTCAATTTCACACTTTACTCACCAACAGTCCTCCTGCAGCTTATCTTATCATTAATAAGTGTCATTGCCAGTACACTGTGAACAGCGACCACAGTGCATGGCACGTAAGTCTTGTTTCAGTAGCCTAGCGTGTTCACCTCACAGAGCTAGATGACTTCCGCGCTAAGTGATACAGCCACAGCAGGCTCTATTGAAACACAACCATTGCGAACAGACTTGCCATCATTCAAAAAGATCTGGCAGACACTTTCTCGGTGATTCACGTTCATGTTCATGTCATATAACCACAATCCATTCGGGTAAAGCTGCCAAGGTTTGTCAGATGTAGGGTCTCGAGGGATGTACAAGGAGAGACAGTGTTCTGGAATCTCAAGGTGGTACCTACGTTTATGCGTTCCAAACAGTGTTGCAAAATACGCCACAAGGAATGCGATGTTTGGGTCGAATATGGCACGAAAACCCTCAATCTTAAAAATGGTAAGAAGCTAGGTGATGTTTATGGGTGTCAGAAAGAGAGTTGGCAAGTGGATGGTGGTGAGGTTGGCTCTCCTGTCTTTCTGGTCGAGGAATCCCAGGGTTGCCAGGCATCTCACAGGTTGAGGAATCTCTGGTCGAGCCAGATGATTTTGAAGCACCCATCCTTTGCAGAGGGGGAGGGGGTGGAACCTTTTTTTTTTTTTTCCGATTGTGTATGGCCTCTCTGATTTTGGGTATGAGGATGACCATTTCACCATCTTCCTGAGGGTTGACCTCTCTCCATCACACGCCTGTGCAGTAACTCACATGATAGCCAGAAAAATAGTGTAGGTAATAAGAGTGGAGTTTTGTCATCACAAGGAATTCTGATTTAGATCCTTTACTAACTCACCTTCCTATCGAGTCTCGTTCTAAGTTGGCGACGTGTTGTATCAATATCCATTACTTTTTAGTGGGGATAAAACAAGCATCCCCCCCCCCCGTACAGTGCCTGGTGTTCAGCACACCATAATTACCTCTGAAACTAAGCCAATCTTCGCGGCAGGGCGCCTTCACATGCCACTCGCAGGTCATCAGGCAGAGCCTGTGACGAGATCCTAGAGGCTGGAGTAATTGAGCTAGCACATCACCGTGGCTCTCTCCAGTTGGTGCGTTAAAAAGAAAGATGGTTCGTAAGGTTCTGTTGGGACTACAGAAACTGGATTCTGTTACCACACTGACACGTATCCACTTCCTCGCATAGATGAGCGGATAGATGACCTTAATAGCAAATCTGTATTTACATGTTTAGATGCTAGAGGCAGCTTATTGGGAGTGTGGAAGTAAAGGCAGAAAGGACCGGCCTAAAACAGCTTCAGTGGCGGTCATTGTCTTTCCAGTTTAACGCCTAGCCTTTGGCTTTGCAACAGCCACCGTCAACGTTTCAACGTACACTGAATGTTATCCTATCACCTGTCTAGGCGGGCATACTCTTGCTACCGTGATGACATTGTATTATAGTCCTCATTGATCTCTACCTCAAAAATCTGGTGAGGACTCTTGTTTCTCTCTAAAGCTGGTTCAAGCTAAACCTTTCGAAGTGTAACTTTGCCAAAGAACAAGATCCGTTTCCTAGGGTTTGAAGTTTCTTGTGAAGGGTACCCCCGATCCAATCTAAGGTGACATGTATTGCTGAGATGAATGCTCATAAGAAATGTGAAAGGTGTACGACGCTTCCTTGTGCAACCGGCTTTTTCAGGAAGAACATAGAGGATAGGCTACATTAGGCACGCTCCTTGAAACTCGACCCTAAAGAAGGATACAACACTTTGCTTGGGGACAAAGAACAAGAAAAAGCCTTTGAGAGCTTAAAAAGAAAACTAATCCGGCCGCCTCTTTTACGTCAGCCAGAATTTCACCCGCGAATTTGAACTTATAATGACGTAGCCAGATTGCCATTGGTGCTGCATTATTTTCAACGTGATGATACGAGTACCTCATGCCCATTGGGTATTTTCCCGCAAGCTCAGGAATGCAGAATCAAGGTAGCCTGCCATTGAGTTGGAAGCTCTGGCTGTGGAGAGGTGTTAAGGGTATTTGACCCACTATGTTTGGCCGCCGATTTAAGAGTCTTTACAGACCACCAGGCGCTGACATACATTCTTAAGCGCAAGACAAGTCCCCTAGGCTATCAACGTATGCTCACGACCTCTCTCATTATCAGTACGAGTTGTTGTACAAAAATGTGCTGTAAACCTGTACCTGACTTGCTCTCACGGCCCTGTGCGTAGTTGATATCACAAATATGGAGCCTTACAAAACTTGAAGGGAAGCTCAAATGGATGATACGAGTGTGGGCTGAAGTCATTTCGTTACATTTCAGGAGGAATCGTTACCTAAGAAACGGCTACCCCTAGCTCTATCCGAATTTGAATACAGCAGGGGGTAATTTGCTAACACATCAGACACCTCCCAGATCGGACCATCATTCAGCTGGTGGTCTCAGTCTTTAGAGCAATGGCACTTAAGTTGCACAGGAGGCCCCCTTTAGCTGCTCATCCTGGTGTCACCGGGACGTACATGAATCTTAGAAATATGTATTATTTTCCAAATAGGGTTGAAAGAGTCTAGATTGTATGTCCGGGCTTGTGAGAATGCCAACGCGCAGAGGAAACACTCAGAAAGTTCCATTAGAGGGGGTCGGGCTTATCAGCAGCGAGATTCCTAGGAGCGTGTCTCTGCCGAATCACAGATTTGGCGGCTTTCACAAAGGCGTATTCGCTATGTTTTAAACATCATTGATCACCACCCCCCCAGTCGCTTTTTACAGTTGATTCCCCTCAGGAATAAGACATCAGCACACTGTAACAAACTGACCTTGTTAGAACACTGGGGTCACTCTCTTGTCCCACCTCGATATCTACCACAGTAATGGTCCAGAGTTCACTGAGGACTGTTCAGAGGGTTGCCATAAATTTGCAGGTCGACCATCATTAACCATAGCTTATCATCCGCAGAGCAATGGTATGATAGAGCGAACCAATCGCGTAGTGAAGGATGCTTGGCTATGCTGCTGAGAAAGAAACCCGCCGTGGCCCATATTCTTCACGTGCGTATGGCCTCAACTCTTACATCATCGGTCTACGAATGAACAGCCTTTTTCTTATTATTAGGCCGACCCCACAGCACTTTCCATTAACAAACACTAAACCTAATAGAGTTTCGACCATGTTGAAGCCTCTGAAGTTCAGGAGAGTGATGAGAAAGGCAAGAGATTTGCAACAGAAACAGTAAGAGTGCACAGGAAAACATGGGGCCAGGCAGTATAACAAGGGGTCTAGAGTCACTTTCTCTCCAACTATAGGTCCAGTAATGAGACGAAGTCCTTCATCTGTCAGGGATGGGCTCTTGGTTCCCGCTGGGTTGGGCCTTGCCGCATTGTTAGAAACTAGGGCAGTAGCCTTTCCTGCTAGAGGATAGATGCCGCTAAACACGCAACGCCTGCTCAAACAAATGATTTGAAACATGTGTCCCTACCGTTAGAGCTTGACTTCGGAACCTGACGAGCCCGAGCCCGAAGACGAGCCGTTGCCACAAACATCCATATCTTATGGGGAAGAATACTCCCTGGAGAAGAAGTTGCTACTCGGTTCTGTTAGGGTCCATCAGACTGGGCGCCGAGGTCGAAACTGACCACCCAGTGGGACGATGCGGTTAGATTCTCAGTGTATGATGATATCTGAGGATTGTCTTTATATTTGTTTCTTTCATGTTTAGTTCGTCAGACTTTGTAGTTTATTCGTTTTCTTACTTATTATCATTTAATACTTGTATTTCCCTTAGTCATCCCATTTTACCTCAGTTCCATTGTTTTGCTATGCAAAAACTTTTACCTTGCTCCATATTTACCCTTGTCGTTATTTATATTATTCGTGGTTTAATTTCCTGGTTTTACTTTTACATTTATGGTTCAGGGAGTAAATTTCCCTGTAAAGTGAATATTGCTTTTAAATCAGATTTAACTTGCATTTGTAGTTGTGTATATTTACCTATATTTTACTTCGGTTTTATGTTTACTTTTTCTCTATTTGCTTATCTTAGTTTATTTATTGATTTGTTGTCAAATTCTTTCGTTTTTTTTTTTCTTGTTTAAAGCTCTTTTAGTATCTATTTACCAACTGTATTTTTTTCTGTTTATTTTACGGTTTTACGATAGTATCCATGTTTTTCATTTGAAATCAAAGATTTCTAATAAATTCAAGAAATTCATAAAGCTTCACATACATTTAGTTTCAACCAATGTAGAGCAGCCAATAATTGGGTCAAAACTTTTCAGGGAGGGTCCCATGAGCTTTGCCCGGGTAAATACATATATGTCTGCATATATATCAATATATATATATATATAGATATATATAGTATATATAGCTATATAGATATATATATATATATTATATATATATATATATATATATATATATATATATATATATATGCATATATATATATATATATATAGATAATATAATAATATATGTATCATATATATAAAAGATATATATATGATATAAATATATATCTATATATATATAGAAATATTATTTTTTAAAATTTAAAACAAAAAAAAAATTTTTGTTTTTTTTTTTTTTAAAACCCAAATATATATATATATATATATATATATCTATATAGAGATATATCATATATATCTAATATAGGTATGTATGATATTTATATACTATATGATATATATATATTATATAATATCTATATATATATATATATATATGCATATAACAAGATATTATAGAGATATATATATATATCAGTAGACTGATATAGATATATATATATATATATATAGATATATATATATATAGTGAATAGAGATAGATAGATAATAAATATATATACATACAATATATTATATATATATATATATTTCTATATATACATATTATATAAATATATATATATATATAATATAATATATATAGATATATACATATATTATATATATATTATATATATGGATACTATATGAATATAATATATATATATAGCCCGGGCAACGCATCATGGGGAGCCCCTCCTGAAACGTTTGACCCAAATTAGTGGCCTGCTCTAACAGTGGTGAAACTAAATGTATGTGAAAGCTGGATGAAGTTCTGATTATTGAAATCTTTGATGGCCATATGAAAACAGGATATACGTAAAACCGTCAAAATAAAACAGGAAAAAAAATAAGTTGGTAATATATCCTTAAAGAGCTTTAAAACAAGAGAAAAAAAAACGAAAGGGAATGACAACAAGATCAATAAAGAAACTAAGATAAGCAAAAGAGGAAAAAGAACATTTTAAAACCGAAGTAAAATATAGGTAAAATATACAAAATACAAATGCAAGTAAACTGATTTAAAAGCAATATTATCACTTACAAGGAAATTTAATACCATGAACCATAAAATGTATAAAAAACGAAAACCAGGAACTTAAAACCACGAACTTAAATATAAATAAACAGACAAGGGTAAAGGATCAAGGTAAAAGTTTTTGCATAGCAAAACAATGGAACTAGGTAAAAATGGAATGAACTAAGTGGAAAAATACAGTATTAAAAGAGAATAAGTAAGGAAAACGAATAAACTAAAGTCTCTAAACGAACTAAAAAAATGAAAGAAAAACCAAATATATAAAGAACCAATCCTAGATATCATCTACGACGAGAATCTAACAGCATCTGTCACACCAAGCATGGGTGGTCAGTTTCGACTTCGGGCGCCCAGTCTGATGGACCCTAACAGAACCGAGAGTAGCAATTCTTGTCTTCAGGGAGTAGTTTCCCATAGATAGGATGTTGTGGCAACAGGACTCGTCTTCGGGTCGGGATCGTAGGTCCGAAGTCAGCTCTAAAGGAGGGACACATGGTTTCAAATCATTTGTGTGAGCACGGCGTTGCGGTAGGGGCTGCATCTATCCTTCTAGCAGGAAAGCTACTGGCCCTAGTTTTCTCACAATGGGCAAGGCCAAAACCCAGCGGGACAAGAGGCCCATCCCGGACAGATGAAGGAATTCGTCTCATTACTAGGGATGCCTATAAGTTGGAGAGAAAGGACTCTAGACCCCGTGGATCTGCCTGGCCCATGTTTCCGTGCAGCTTAGCTGTTTACTCTTGCCAAATCTCTTGCTTTCTCATACTCTCCTGGAAATTCAGAGGCTCAAACATGGTCAAACTCATTAGTTATTCGTTGTTAAGGAAAGGCAGTGTCGGGCCAATAATAGAAACAGAGGCTGTTCATTGTAGGACCGGTGGCTGGAAGGAGTGGGCCCAGGACGACAGTGAGAGATATTGGGCCAACGGCGTGGTTCTTTTCAGCAAGCATAGCCAAAGCATCTTCACTACGGATTGGTTCGCATCTATCATACCATTGCTCTGCGGATGATAACGCTCATGGTTAAGTGATGGGCGACTGCAAATTATGTTGGCAAACCTCTCTGAAAACAGTCCAGCAGTGAAACTCTGGACATATCTGTGAGTAGATAGCGAGGGTGGCCAAATGAGAGTGGATCTCCAGTGGCTAAAAAGGGCAGTGTTACAGTGGCTGGAGGTCTTATTCCTGAGGGGAATCAAGTGCTAAAAAGCGTCTGTGGTGATCAATGATGTTTAAAAAGAAATTAGCGAAAGCCCTTGGGAAAGCCCAAATCTGTGATATCGGCAGAGACACGCTCCATAGGGAATCTCGCTGCTGATAAGGACTCTATGGACTTTCTGAGTGTTTCCTCTGCGGCCGGTTGGCAATTACACAAGCCCGGACATACAATCTAGATTTCAACATATTGGAAAATAAATACCCATATTCTAAGATTAAGGTTACGTCGGTGAACACCAGGATGAGCAGCTTAAAGGGCCATGTGCAAGCTTAAGGCCATTGCTCTAAGAGACTGAGGGACCACCAGCTGATGAAGTCGAGTATGGGAGGGGTCTGATGTTGTAAATACACCAGCTGTAATTCAAATTCGGATAGAGAGATAGTGGGTACCGTTTCTTAGCGTAAGATTTCCTCCTGAAGGTTACGAAAGAATTCAGCCCACAATGGATCAGCCAATTTGAGCTTACCTAAGTTTTGTAGGCTCCATATTTGTGATATCAAACTACAAACAGGGCAGTGAGAGCAACGTCAGGGTTACATTGGTCACAGCACTTGCTTTGTACAACAACTCGTACTGATAATGAGAGAGGTCGTGAGCATACCGTGACAGCCTATGGGGACTTTGTCTTGCGCGTAAGATGTATGGTTCAGAGGCCACTGTGGTCTGTAAAGATCTTAAAATCGGCCGGCCATAAACATATGGGTCAAATACCCGAACACCCTCTCCACCTCCCAGCGCTCACAAATAATGGCAGGAGATACTTGATTCTGCATTCCTTGAGCTTGGGGAAAAAATACCCAATGGCATGAGGTACTCAGCATAATCACGTTGAAAAAGCAGACACCAATGGCAATCTGGCTAGGCGTCGTGATGAATTTCAAATTCGAGGGTGAAATCGGGCTGAACGTAAAATAGGCGCAGTGAGTAGTTTCTTTTTTAAGATCTCAAAGGCTTTTTCTTCGTTCTGTCCCCAAGAAAGGGTGTATCATCTTTAGAGTCGAGTTCAAGAGCCTGCTAATTGTAGATATCCATCTATGTGCTTCCTGAAAAAAAGCCTGTTGCACAAGGAAGCGTCGTTACACCTTGCAACATTCTAGGAGAATTCATTCTCAGCATAATTGTCAACTTAGATGGATCGGGGGTACCCTTCACCAGAAACTTCAAACCCTAGGAAACGGATCTTGTTCTTGGCAAAGTTAAACTCGAAAGAGTTTTAGCTTGAAACCAGCTTTAGAGAGAAGACCAAGAGTCTCACCACGATGTTTGAGGTGGGCGGAGATCAAATGAGAAACTATAGATTACATGTCATCAAGGTATGCAAGAGTAGCATGCTAGAACAGGGGGATAGGATACATCAGGTACGTTGAACAAGTTGACGGTGCCTGTGCAAGACCAAAGGCAGGCGTTTTTAACAACTGGAAAAGGACGATGACCGTCATTGAAAAGCGTTTAGGCCGTATTCTGGGCCTACTTCCACACTCCAATAAGCTGCTCTAGCAATCCTAAACACTGTAAATACAGATGTGCTATTAAGGCATCGATCAGCTCATCTATGGAGGAAGGGATACGTGTCAGGTGTGGTAACCAGAATTCAAGTTTCTGTAGTCCACACAGAACCTTACCGAACCATCTTTCTTTTTTAAACCAGCACAACTAGGAGAGAGCCACGGTGATGTTGTAGGCTCAATTACTCCAGCCTCTAGCATCCGTCACACTCTTGCCCTGATGACCTGGCGAGTGGCATGTGGATAGCGCCAATGACGCGTAACCAGATTGCTTAGTTCAGAGGTAATTATGATGTGCTGAAAACCAGGCACTGTACGAATGCTTGTTTTATCCCCATAAAAAAGTAATGGAATTGATACAAACACGTCTTCCAACTTAGAACGAGACTCGATAGGAAGGTGAGTTAGTAAAGGATCTAAACTAAGGAAGTCCTTGTGATGGGACAAAACTCCACTTTATTACCTACACTAGTGTCTGGCTTATCCATGTGTAGTTACTGCACAGGCGTGTGATGGAGAGAGGTCAAATCAGGAAGATGGGAAATGGTCATCCTCATACCAAATCATAGAGGCCATAAGCACAATCGAAGTCATCCTCTGCCAAAGGTATGGGTGCTCAAAATCATACTGGCTCGACCAGAGATGCTCAACTGTGCGATGCCTGGCAACCCGGGGATTCTCGACCAGAAGAGGGAGAGCCAACCTCACCACCATCACGGTGCAAACTTCTAGTTATGACACACCATATTAAACATAACCTCAGCTCTTACAACATTTTAATGAGTGAGGGGTTTGCGGCCAATAGTATCGACCCAAATCGCATTTCTTTGTGGCGTGATTTTTTGCACACTGTTTGGACCCATAAACGTAGTACCACCTTGAGATCAGAAACACGGCATCCTCCTGTAACATCCCTAGAGAGACCCTACATTGACAAAACTTGCAGCTTTTACCGGAATGGATGTGGTCGATGAACATGAAAATGACGTGAATCAACCGAGAAAAGTGTCTGCCAGATCTTTTGAATTGGCAAGTCTGTTCGCAATGGTTGTGTTAATAGAGCTGCTGTGGCCTGACACTTAGCGGCTGAAGCATCTAGCTCTGTGCTGCAACAGTCGGCTCTGAAAAAAGACTACGTGCAATGACTGTGTCTCTGTGAAGTGTACTGGCAAATGAAACTTATTAATGATAAGAAAGCTGAAGGAGGACTGGTTATGGTGAGAAAGTGTGAAATGACACGTTCCTAACACGTCCATACCAAGCAAAATATCCCCTGGGAAACGTTAAATTCTCGGACAAAGAAGCCTATGGACTAATCATACTCTGGGAGAATGCAAATTGAGTTTTACCTCGCATGAGGTTCTCTGGGACCCTTGACACTCCTAGATAGTCTTAATAGTTGGTACACTTCTAGATCCACCCACATCCGTTGTAAAGTGAAGGCTTTACAAGGAGACGTCTGAGCCCCAGTTCAACAAAAATGCTAATACAGGGGAGCCACTGAAATTAATTGGCACAATTGTGTGTCTCCCGATGGTTTACTGAGCGAGTCTGCTGGGGTTCTCAGCACGATTGCCCATCAGGAGATCCGACGTCGGACGGCGGGTTGGTCGGTTGCCGGCGTTCAGGAAAGGGACAGTTGGCTGCTCGTGCCCTTGATGCCTACAGTTGAAAACATGCAGTTAGCATTATTAGCCGGCGCGGACATTCATGTTGTGTTGTGAGTACTCAATTTATGAACTAGCACCATTTAGGTTGTAGGTGTTGCCTTGACCTACCGCCGAGGAATGTGCTGTCTAGCTGGCGTGGGTTCCGTTGAGAAGAGTTAGTGTCATATTGACCGATGCCCATTCTAGTATTATATATGCGCTGAGCAAAACTCAGCTGATTACTGATGGAGGCTATCCTCTTTGATAGTTAAGAAGTCTCAGCCAGTTTGGGACGGCCT